>NC_140181.1:79802833-79855333 GCF_963971535.1 Notolepis coatsorum
GCTCTAAAATATTGTTCTGTAATAAAAAGTTAAGAGAATATTACTCTAATGTTAAATCTTTCTCTATGTTTATATACTATACTGTATATTGAGAGTGCAACCAAATGCATACTTTTGCTGAATGAAGTGTCAGTTAATCTCCATGGGAACCATCATCCTGGCACCTCTGCCTGCCTTGGCAGTGTCTGTGTGGGGGGTGTGAGGCGGCTCAGAGCTAACCGCAGTGCCAGCTGGCGCCAGGAGACTGGTGAACTGGCACGGGCCACGTCAACACTCACCGCTAATCAGCATCATATGGTGCCTGAAACCGAATGCTGATTGAGCGCAAAATCCTTGACAGGGTCCTTCACAGTTGCGTTGCTGTGATCGTATCCGGTTTTGATTGGCAGGTGTTACACGGAATGTTAGCTTGGTTTCAGAAAAGCTGCTACTTCCTCTCCTTAAGCCTCTTCCAGGTCTGAACGGGCACATTCACAATGGACAAACAGCCGTAGAAGCAGGTCCAAATGCACACATTACTGAGATGGATAGACACATACACACACAGAGGATGCAAACACATACACACACAGAGGATGCAAACACATACACACACAGAGGCTGCAAACACATACACACAGAGGATGCAAACACATACACACAGAGCATACACACACACACCAGTTTTATATTCTGCCAGTTGTACAATTGTCAACGCACACACACACACACACACACACACACACACACACACACACACACACACACACACACACACACACACACACACACACACACACACACACACACACACACACACACACACACACACACACACACACTTCCTTGAGTGTGCTAGGCGGGGCCGGTAGGAGAGTTAGGGTGGAGTTAAATGCACCCGCAGCTGTAATTTGGTGACTGCTGTCCCTAAAAAAGGATAAGCTGGGTTTCTTTTTTACTGCTGTGAAGCACTTTGAGCTGCACATTTGGTATGAAAGCTGCTATACAAATAAAGTTATTATTATTATTATTATTATTATTATTATTATTATTATTATTATTATTATTATTATTATTATTATTATTAATAATGTGGTGGTGACTCAACACAGAGACTAGGTCTTAGAAGAGGAACACAGAGACTAGGTCTTAGCAAAGGAACACAGAGACTAGGTCTTAGTAGGGGAACACAGAGACTAGGTCTTAGAAGAGGAACATAGAGACTAGGTCTTAGTAGAGGAACACAGAGACTAGGTCTTAGTAGAGGAACATGGAGACTAGGTCTTAGAAGAGGAACACAGAGACTAGGTCTTAGTAGAGGAACATCGAGACTAGGTCTTAGTAGAGGAACATGGAGACTAGGTCTTAGAAGAGGAACACAGCGACTAGGTCTTAGTAGAGGAACACAGAGACTAGGTCTTAGAAGAGGAACATGGAAACTAGGTCTTAGTAGAGAAACACAGAGACTAGGTCTTAGTAGAGGAACACAGAGACTAGGTCTTAGTAGAGGAACATGGAGACTAGGTCTTAGTAGAGCAACACAGAGACTAGGTCTTAGTAGATGAACACAGAGACTAGGTCTTAGTAGAGGAACATGGAGACTAGGTCTTAGAAGAGGAACATAGAGACTAGGTCTTAGTAGAAGAACATGGAGACTAGGTCTTAGTAGAGGTACATAGAGACTAGGTCTTAGTAGAGGAACACAGATACTAGGTCTTAGTAGAGGAACACAGAGACTAGGTCTTAGTAGAGGAACACAGATACTAGGTCTTAGTAGAGGAACACAGAGACTAGGTCTTAGTAGAGGAACACAGATACTAGGTCTTAGTAGAGGAACACAGAGACTAGGTCTTAGTAGAGGAACACAGATACTAGGTCTTAGTAGAGGAACATAGAGACTAGGTCTTAGTAGAGGAACACATATACTAGGTCTTAGTAGAGGAACACGGAGACTAGGTCTTAGTAGAGGAACACAGAGACTAGGTCTTAGAAGAGGAACATAGAGACTAGGTCTTAGTAGAGGAACACAGAGACTAGGTCTTAGTAGAAGAACATGGAGACTAGGTCTTAGAAGAGGAACACAGAGACTAGGTCATAGTAGAGGAACACATAGACTAGGTCTTAGTAGAGGAACACAGAGACTAGGTCTTAGAAGAGGAACATAGAGACTATGTCTTAGTAGAGGAACACAGAGACTAGGTCTTAGTAGAGGAACACATAGACTAGGTCTTAGTAAAGGAACATGGAGACTAGGTCTTAGTAGAGGAACACAGAGACTAGGTCTTAGTAGAGGAACATGGAGACTAGGTCGTAGTAGAGGAACACAGAGACTAGGTCTTAGTAGAGGAACACAGAGACTAGGTCTTAGTAGAGGAACACAGAGTCTAGGTCTTAGAAGAGGAACACAGAGACTAGGTCTTAGTAGAGGAACATGGAGACTATGTCTTAGTAGAGGAACACAGAGTCTAGGTCTTAGAAGAGGAACACAGAGACTAGGTCTTAGTAGAGGAACATGGAGACTATGTCTTAGTAGAGGAACACAGAGTCTAGGTCTTAGAAGAGGAACACAGAGACTAGGTCTTAGTAGAGGAACACAGAGACTAGGTCTTAGTAGAGGAACACAGAGTCTAGGTCTTAGAAGAGGAACACAGAGACTAGGTCTTAGTAGAGGAACATGGAGACTATGTCTTAGTAGAGGAACACAGAGTCTAGGTCTTAGAAGAGGAACACATAGACTAGGTCTTAGTAGAGGAACATGGAGACTAGGTCTTAGTAGAGGAACATAGAGACTAGGTCTTAGAAGAGGAACACAGAGACTAGGTCTTAGAAGAGGAACATGGAGACTAGGTCTTAGTAGAGGAACATGGAGACTAGGTCTTAGTAGAGGAACACAGAGACTAGGTCTTAGTAGAGGAACACAGAGACTAGGTCTTAGTAGAGGAACACAGAGACTAGGTCTTAGTAGAGGAACATGGAGACTAGGTCTTAGTAGAGGAACATAGAGACTAGGTCTTAGAAGAGGAACACAGAGACTAGGTCTTAGAAGAGGAACATGGAGACTAGGTCTTAGTAGAGGAACACAGAGACTAGGTCTTAGTAGAGGAACACAGAGACTAGGTCTTAGTAGAGGAACATGGAGACTAGGTCTTAGAAGAGGGACACATAGACTAGGTCTTGGTAGAGCAACACAGAGACTAGGTCTTAGTAGAGGAACATGGAGACTAGGTCTTAGAAGAGGAACACATAGACTAGGTATTGGTAGAGCAACACAGAGACTAGGTTTTAGAAGAGGAACATAGAGACTATGTATTAGTAGAGCAACACAGAGACTAGGTCTTAGTAGAGGAACACAGAGACTAGGTCTTAGTAGAGGAACACAGAGACTAGGTCTTAGTAGAGGAACACAGAGACTAGGTCTTAGTATCTGAAAAAAAAAAAAATCTAACCCTAACTAACCTTACTGTCATGCACTTGTCCTAATAAACTAACCTACACTGTAGCACTCAACACTTTGATGAACATTGTTGCTCAGCTGATAGAGTTGTGCCCTTCCTGATGGCTTGTCGTACAGAACATGTAAGTCGCTTTGGATAAAAGCGTCAGCTAAATGACTAAATGTAAATGTAAATGTAGTAGAGGAACACAGAGACTAGGTCTTAGAAGAGGAACACAGAGACTAGGTCTTAGAAGAGGAACATAGACACTAGGTCTTAGTAGAGGAACACAGATACTAGGTCGTAGTAGAGGAACACAGAGACTAGGTCTTAGTAGAGGAACACAGAGACTAGGTCTTAGTAGAGGAACACAGAGTCTAGGTCTTAGAAGAGGAACACAGAGACTAGGTCTTAGTAGAGGAACATGGAGACTATGTCTTAGTAGAGGAACACAGAGTCTAGGTCTTAGAAGAGGAACACAGAGACTAGGTCTTAGTAGAGGAACATGGAGACTATGTCTTAGTAGAGGAACACAGAGTCTAGGTCTTAGAAGAGGAACACATAGACTAGGTCTTAGTAGAGGAACATGGAGACTAGGTCTTAGTAGAGGAACATAGAGACTAGGTCTTAGTAGAGGAACACAGAGACTAGGTCTTAGTAGAGGAACACAGAGACTAGGTCTTAGTAGAGGAACACAGAGTCTAGGTCTTAGAAGAGGAACACAGAGACTAGGTCTTAGTAGAGGAACATGGAGACTATGTCTTAGTAGAGGAACACAGAGTCTAGGTCTTAGAAGAGGAACACATAGACTAGGTCTTAGTAGAGGAACATGGAGACTAGGTCTTAGTAGAGGAACATAGAGACTAGGTCTTAGAAGAGGAACACAGAGACTAGGTCTTAGAAGAGGAACATGGAGACTAGGTCTTAGTAGAGGAACATGGAGACTAGGTCTTAGTAGAGGAACACAGAGACTAGGTCTTAGTAGAGGAACACAGAGACTAGGTCTTAGTAGAGGAACACAGAGACTAGGTCTTAGTAGAGGAACATGGAGTCTAGGTCTTAGTAGAGGAACATGGAGACTAGGTCTTAGTAGAGGAACACAGAGACTAGGTCTTAGTAGAGGAACACAGAGACTAGGTCTTAGTAGAGGAACATGGAGACTAGGTCTTAGAAGAGGGACACATAGACTAGGTCTTGGTAGAGCAACACAGAGACTAGGTCTTAGTAGAGGAACATGGAGACTAGGTCTTAGAAGAGGAACACATAGACTAGGTATTGGTAGAGCAACACAGAGACTAGGGTTTAGAAGAGGAACACAGACACTAGGTCTTAGTAGAGGAACACAGAGACTAGGTCTTAGTAGAGGAACACAGAGACTAGGTCTTAGTAGAGGAACACAGAGACTAGGTCTTAGTATCTGAAAAAAAGAAAAAAAATCTAACCCTAACTAACCTTACTGTCATGCACTTGTCCTAATAAACTAACCTACACTGTAGCACTCAACACTTTGATGAACATTGTTGCTCAGCTGATAGAGTTGTGCCCTTCCTGATGGCTTGTCGTACAGAACATGTAAGTCGCTTTGGATAAAAGCGTCAGCTAAATGACTAAATGTAAATGTAAATGTAGTAGAGGAACACAGAGACTAGGTCTTAGAAGAGGAACACAGAGACTAGGTCTTAGAAGAGGAACATAGACACTAGGTCTTAGTAGAGGAACACAGATACTAGGTCTTAGTAGAGGAACACAGATACTAGGTCTTAGTAGAGGAACATAGAGACTATGTCTTAGAAGAGGAACACAGAGACTATGTCTTAGAAGAGGAACACAGAGACTATGTCTTAGAAGAGGAACATAGAGACTATGTCTTAGAAGAGGAACATAGAGACTAGGTCTTAGTAGAGGAACACAGAGACTAGGTCTTAGTAGAGGAACATAGAGACTATGTCTTAGAAGAGGAACATAGAGACTAGGTCTTAGTAGAGCAACACATAGACTAGGTCTTAGTAGAGGAACACAGAGACTAGGTCTTAGAAGAGGAACACAGAGACTAGGTCTTAGAAGAGGAACATGGAGACTAGGTCTTAGTAGAGGAACATGGAGACTAGGTCTTAGTAGAGGAACACAGAGACTAGGTCTTAGTAGAGGAACACAGAGACTAGGTCTTAGTAGAGGAACACAGAGACTAGGTCTTGGTAGAGGAACATGGAGACTAGGTCTTAGTAGAGGAACATAGAGACTAGGTCTTAGAAGAGGAACACAGAGACTAGGTCTTAGAAGAGGAACATGGAGACTAGGTCTTAGTAGAGGAACACAGAGACTAGGTCTTAGTAGAGGAACACAGAGACTAGGTCTTAATAGAGGAACACAGAGACTAGGTCTTAGTAGAGGAACACAGAGTCTAGGTCTTAGAAGAGGAACACAGAGACTAGGTCTTAGTAGAGGAACATGGAGACTATGTCTTAGTAGAGGAACACAGAGTCTAGGTCTTAGAAGAGGAACACATGGACTAGGTCTTAGTAGAGGAACATGGAGACTAGGTCTTAGTAGAGGAACATAGAGACTAGGTCTTAGAAGAGGAACACAGAGACTAGGTCTTAGAAGAGGAACATGGAGACTAGGTCTTAGTAGAGGAACATGGAGACTAGGTCTTAGTAGAGGAACACAGAAACTAGGTCTTAGTAGAGGAACACAGAGACTAGGTCTTAGTAGAGGAACACAGAGACTAGGTCTTAGTAGAGGAACATGGAGACTAGGTCTTAGTAGAGGAACATAGAGACTAGGTCTTAGAAGAGGAACACAGAGACTAGGTCTTAGAAGAGGAACATGGAGACTAGGTCTTAGTAGAGGAACACAGAGACTAGGTCTTAGTAGAGGAACACAGAGACTAGGTCTTAGTAGAGGAACATGGAGACTAGGTCTTAGAAGAGGGACACATAGACTAGGTCTTGGTAGAGCAACACAGAGACTAGGTCTTAGTAGAGGAACATGGAGACTAGGTCTTAGAAGAGGAACACATAGACTAGGTATTGGTAGAGCAACACAGAGACTAGGGTTTAGAAGAGGAACATAGAGACTATGTCTTAGTAGAGCAACACAGAGACTAGGTCTTAGTAGAGGAACACAGAGACTAGGTCTTAGTAGAGGAACACAGAGACTAGGTCTTAGTAGAGGAACACAGAGACTAGGTCTTAGTATCTGAAAAAAAAAATCTAACCCTAACTAACCTTACTGTCATGCACTTGTCCTAATAAACTAACCTACACTGTAGCACTCAACACTTTGATGAACATTGTTGCTCAGCTGATAGAGTTGTGCCCTTCCTGATGGCTTGTCGTACAGAACATGTAAGTCGCTTTGGATAAAAGCGTCAGCTAAATGACTAAATGTAAATGTAAATGTAGTAGAGGAACACAGAGACTAGGTCTTAGAAGAGGAACACAGAGACTAGGTCTTAGAAGAGGAACATAGACACTAGGTCTTAGTAGAGGAACACAGATACTAGGTCTTAGTAGAGGAACACAGATACTAGGTCTTAGTAGAGGGACATAGAGACTATGTCTTAGAAGAGGAACACAGAGACTATGTCTTAGAAGAGGAACACAGAGACTATGTCTTAGAAGAGGAACATAGAGACTATGTCTTAGAAGAGGAACATAGAGACTAGGTCTTAGTAGAGGAACACAGAGACTAGGTCTTAGTAGAGGAACATAGAGACTATGTCTTAGAAGAGGAACATAGAGACTAGGTCTTAGTAGAGCAACACATAGACTAGGTCTTAGTAGAGGAACACAGAGACTAGGTCTTAGAAGAGGAACACAGAGACTAGGTCTTAGAAGAGGAACATGGAGACTAGGTCTTAGTAGAGGAACATGGAGACTAGGTCTTAGTAGAGGAACACAGAGACTAGGTCTTAGTAGAGGAACACAGAGACTAGGTCTTAGTAGAGGAACACAGAGACTAGGTCTTAGTAGAGGAACACAGAGACTAGGTCTTGGTAGAGGAACATGGAGACTAGGTCTTAGTAGAGGAACATAGAGACTAGGTCTTAGAAGAGGAACACAGAGACTAGGTCTTAGAAGAGGAACATGGAGACTAGGTCTTAGTAGAGGAACACAGAGACTAGGTCTTAGTAGAGGAACACAGAGACTAGGTCTTAGTAGAGGAACATGGAGACTAGGTCTTAGTAGAGGAACATGGAGACTAGGTCTTAGTAGAGGAACATAGAGACTAGGTCTTAGAAGAGGAACACAGAGACTAGGTCTTAGAAGAGGAACATGGAGACTAGGTCTTAGTAGAGGAACATGGAGACTAGGTCTTAGTAGAGGAAAAATAGAGACTAGGTCTTAGTAGAGGAACACAGAGACTAGGTCTTAGTAGAGGAACACAGAGACTAGGTCTTAGTAGAGGAACACAGAGTCTAGGTCTTAGAAGAGGAACACATAGACTAGGTCTTAGTAGAGGAACATGGAGACTATGTCTTAGTAGAGGAACACAGAGTCTAGGTCTTAGAAGAGGAACACAGAGACTAGGTCTTAGTAGAGGAACATGGAGACTAGGTCTTAGTAGAGGAACATAGAGACTATATCTTAGAAGAGGAACACAGAGACTAGGTCTTAGAAGAGGAACATGGAGACTAGGTCTTAGAAGAGGAACATGGAGACTAGGTCTTAGTAGAGGAACACAGAGACTAGGTCTTAGTAGAGGAACACAGAGACTAGGTCTTAGTAGAGGAACATGGAGACTAGGTCTTAGTAGAGGAACATGGAGACTAGGTCTTAGTAGAGGAACACAGAGACTAGGTCTTAGTAGAGGAACACAGAGACTAGGTCTTAGTAGAGGAACACAGAGACTAGGTCTTAGTAGAGGAACATGGAGACTAGGTCTTAGTAGAGGAACATAGAGACTAGGTCTTAGAAGAGGAACACAGAGACTAGGTCTTAGAAGAGGAACATGGATACTAGGTCTTAGTAGAGGAACACAGAGACTAGGTCTTAGTAGAGGAACACAGAGACTAGGTCTTAGTAGAGGAACATGGAGACTAGGTCTTAGAAGAGGAACACATAGACTAGGTCTTGGTAGAGCAACACAGAGACTAGGTCTTAGTAGAGGAACATGGAGACTAGGTCTTAGAAGAGGAACACATAGACTAGGTATTGGTAGAGCAACACAGAAACTAGGTCTTAGTAGAGGAACATGGAGACTAGGTCTTAGTAGAGGAACACAGAGACTAGGTCTTAGTAGAGGAACACAGATACTAGGTCTTAGTAGAGGAACATGGAGACTAGGTCTTAGAAGAGGGACACATAGACTAGGTCTTGGTAGAGCAACACAGAGACTAGGTCTTAGTAGAGGAACATGGAGACTAGGTCTTAGAAGAGGAACACATAGACTAGGTCTTGGTAGAGCAACACAGAGACTAGGTTTTAGAAGAGGAACATAGAGACTATGTCTTAGTAGAGCAACACAGAGACTAGGTCTTAGTAGAGGAACACAGAGACTAGGTCTTAGTAGAGGAACACAGAGACTAGGTCTTAGTATCTGAAAAAAAAAATCTAACCCTAACTAACCTTACTGTCATGCACTTGTCCTAATAAACTAACCTACACTGTAGCACTCAACACTTTGATGAACATTGTTGCTCAGCTGATAGAGTTGTGCCCTTCCTGATGGCTTGTCGTACAGAACATGTAAGTCGCTTTGGATAAAAGCGTCAGCTAAATGACTAAATGTAAATGTAAATGTAATAGAGGAACACAGAGACTAGGTCTTAGAAGAGGAACACAGAGACTAGGTCTTAGAAGAGGAACATAGAGACTAGGTCTTAGTAGAGGAACACAGATACTAGGTCTTAGTAGAGGAACACAGAGACTAGGTCTTAGTAGAGGAACATAGAGACTATGTCTTAGAAGAGGAACACAGAGACTATGTCTTAGAAGAGGAACACAGAGACTATGTCTTAGAAGAGGAACATAGAGACTATGTCTTAGAAGAGGAACATAGAGACTAGGTCTTAGTAGAGGAACACAGAGACTAGGTCTTAGTAGAGGAACATAGAGACTATGTCTTAGAAGAGGAACATAGAGACTAGGTCTTAGTAGAGCAACACATAGACTAGGTCTTAGTAGAGGAACACAGAGACTAGGTCTTAGAAGAGGAACACAGAGACTAGGTCTTAGAAGAGGAACATGGAGACTAGGTCTTAGTAGAGGAACATGGAGACTAGGTCTTAGTAGAGGAACACAGAGACTAGGTCTTAGTAGAGGAACACAGAGACTAGGTCTTAGTAGAGGAACACAGAGACTAGGTCTTGGTAGAGGAACATGGAGACTAGGTCTTAGTAGAGGAACATAGAGACTAGGTCTTAGAAGAGGAACACAGAGACTAGGTCTTAGAAGAGGAACATGGAGACTAGGTCTTAGTAGAGGAACACAGAGACTAGGTCTTAGTAGAGGAACACAGAGACTAGGTCTTAGTAGAGGAACATGGAGACTAGGTCTTAGTAGAGGAACATGGAGACTAGGTCTTAGTAGAGGAACATAGAGACTAGGTCTTAGAAGAGGAACACAGAGACTAGGTCTTAGAAGAGGAACATGGAGACTAGGTCTTAGTAGAGGAACATGGAGACTAGGTCTTAGTAGAGGAACATAGAGACTAGGTCTTAGTAGAGGAACACAGAGACTAGGTCTTAGTAGAGGAACACAGAGACTAGGTCTTAGTAGAGGAACACAGAGTCTAGGTCTTAGTAGAGGAACACAGAGACTAGGTCTTAGTAGAGGAACATGGAGACTAGGTCTTAGTAGAGGAACATAGAGACTAGGTCTTAGAAGAGGAACACAGAGACTAGGTCCTAGAAGAGGAACATGGAGACTAGGTCTTAGTAGAGGAACACAGAGACTAGGTCTTAGTAGAGGAACACAGATACTAGGTCTTAGTAGAGGAACATGGAGACTAGGTCTTAGTAGAGGAACATGGAGACTAGGTCTTAGTAGAGGAACACAGAGACTAGGTCTTAGTAGAGGAACACAGAGACTAGGTCTTAGAAGAGGAACACAGAGACTAGGTCTTAGAAGAGGAACATGGAGACTAGGTCTTAGTAGAGGAACACAGAGACTAGGTCTTAGTAGAGGAACACAGAGACTAGGTCTTAGTAGAGGAACATGGAGACTAGGTCTTAGAAGAGGAACACATAGACTAGGTCTTGGTAGAGCAACACAGAGACTAGGTCTTAGTAGAGGAACATGGAGACTAGGTCTTAGAAGAGGAACACATAGACTAGGTCTTGGTAGAGCAACACAGAGACTAGGTCTTAGAAGAGGAACATAGAGACTATGTCTTAGTAGAGCAACACAGAGACTAGGTCTTAGTAGAGGAACACAGAGACTAGGTCTTAGTAGAGGAATACAGAGACTAGGTCTTAGTATCTAAAAAATAAAAAATAAAAAATCTAACCCTAACTAACCTTACTGTCATGCACTTGTCCTAATAAACTAACCTACACTGTAGCACTCAACACTTTGATGAACATTGTTGCTCAGCTGATAGAGTTGTGCCCTTCCTGATGGCTTGTCGTACAGAACATGTAAGTCGCTTTGGATAAAAGCGTCAGCTAAATGACTAAATGTAAATGTAAATGTAGTAGAGGAACACAGAGACTAGGTCTTAGAAGAGGAACACAGAGACTAGGTCTTAGAAGAGGAACATAGAGACTAGGTCTTAGTAGAGGAACACAGATACTAGGTCTTAGTAGAGGAACACAGAGACTAGGTCTTAGTAGAGGAACATAGAGACTATGTCTTAGAAGAGGAACACAGAGACTATGTCTTAGAAGAGGAACACAGAGACTATGTCTTAGAAGAGGAACATAGAGACTATGTCTTAGAATAGGAACATAGAGACTAGGTCTTAGTAGAGGAACACATAGACTAGGTCTTAGTAGAGGAACATAGAGACTATGTCTTAGAAGAGGAACATAGAGACTAGGTCTTAGTAGAGCAACACATAGACTAGGTCTTAGTAGAGGAACACAGAGACTAGGTCTTAGTAGAGGAACATAGAGACTATGTCTTAGAAGAGGAACATAGAGACTAGGTCTTAGTAGAGGAACACAGAGACTAGGTCTTAGTAGAGGAACACAGAGACTAGGTCTTAGTAGAGGAACACAGAGACTAGGTCTTAGTAGAGGAACACAGAGACTAGGTCTTAGTAGAGGAACACAGAGACTAGGTCTTAGTAGAGGAACACAGAGACTAGGTCTTAGTAGAGGAACACAGAGACTAGGTCTTAGAAGAGGAACACAGAGATTAGGTCTTAGAAGAGGAACATGGAGACTAGGTCTTAGTAGAGGAACATAGAGACTAGGTCTTAGTAGAGGAACATGGAGACTAGGTCTTAGAAGAGGAACATCGAGACTAGGTCTTAGTAGAGGAACACAGAGACTAGGTCTTAGCAGAGGAACATGGAGACTAGGTCTTAGTAGAGGAACATGGAGACTAGGTCTTAGTAGAGGAACATGGAGACTAGGTCTTAGTAGAGGAACATGGAGACTAGGTCTTAGTAGAGGAACACAGAGACCAGGTCTTAGCAGAGGAACATAGAGATTAGAGCAAGAAAAAGGCCAAATAAGCCAACAGCAGATGCATTACCTACAGAGGAGGCCTGTTCCATCTTGACAAGGATATTTGGGATAATTTAGCAGCAGCATTCTGTGGTGGAGTCTTGATCAGAGTCCAGCCAAGAGCTCGCGTTTTTACTTCAACTTCACTCATGTGTAAACTTGATTTGTATGTCTAACCTACATTTCAACACCTGCATGGGCAAAGTAAACTAAATGATTCTACTATTTAGCACTCTGGAGCCATTAACTGAATGATTCTACTGTGTATTTAGCACTCTGGAGCCGTTAACTGAATGATTCTACTGTGTATTTAGCACTCTGGAGCCGTTAACTGAATGATTCTACTACTGTATGTATTTAGCACTCTGGAGCTGTTAACTGGATGATTCTACTACTGTATGTATTTAGCACTCTGGAGCTGTTAACTGGATGAATCTACTATGTATTTAGCACTCTGGAGCTGTTAACTGAATGATTCTACTGTGTATTTAGCACTCTGGAGCTGTTAACTGAATGATTCTACTATGTATGTAGCATTCTGGAGCTGTTAACTGAATGATTCTACTATGTATGTAGCACTCTGGAGCTGTTAACTGAATGATTCTACTATGTATTTAGCACTCTGGAGCTGTTAACTGAATGATTCTACTATGTATTTAGCACTCTGGAGCCGTTAACTGAATGATTCTACTATGTATTTAGCACTCTGGAGCTGTTAACTGAATGATTCTACTATGTATTTAGCACTCTGGAGCCGTTAACTGAATGCAACTCCAGAGAGCTGGGGGTGGATGTCAGGAGGATCACAGGGTTTAACCTGTTAAGCCTTAAGGCAGTGGCGGCCGGTGGGTTTCGCCACTAGGGGGCGCTATACCAAACATTTTGCAAAATGCAAACATGTACAGTACAGTACCACGCAACACTCATTGCCAGACGTGAGCGATTCGACTCACGCTCACGGCAATGAATCGGCTCTTATGAACGAGTCGCTCAGCTACTACAACACACAACCAGTCAAATAAAGTATAGTCTAGACTCTAATTCACAACTTGAAACACAATATATAAATAGAAAAGTTAGAAACAAAACTCGCCCGTCTACAAACACAGGCAGATCTCTCCCTCTCTCTCTCACACACAGCGCGACGTGGAATCGATTCGTTACACAATCAGACCTATTATATACCAAGAATAACTTCAGTATGAGTACAGGGCTGTACACATATTTTGCATATTGTTAAACGAGCCAAGGCTAGCTATTAAACTATCGATATGAATCGAAAATCTGGGACCCTGATGTAAACAAGACAAACGTCTTTCTCTGGTCTGCATCCCCTTAACAATTGTGTGTATTGAGCCGTACTGTATTGTACCCATTCTGCAATCTGTTAATAAAGTTCTCATTCATTCATTCATTCATTCATTCAAACATAGACGATATTGAACAAGCCATAATCCACGTATTTTCAATCTGAGAGAGCTGCAGTAGTTAAATCAATGAGCCATCGAGATAGTCAGTGTGGTAAGTAACGTTATTATTGAATCCAAGATTGATACAGATACAGAGAGAGAGAGAGAGAGAGAGAGACTCACTGTTTAGTTGAACGTCCAGGGCCAAGTTAGCAGTTAGCCAAGTGTTAGCTCAGCTGAGCTCGTTGCCACAACACTCAACAAGTACATTCCTTTGTCCATTTCCGCTCGAACAGACTGCAAAACTACCTGGCGTTCTATCGCCATGCTCTAAGACAAACTCTAACCTTAACCAACTTTGAAAGAGTGCCTAAGCTTAAGAACTTGCAGTCACGGCACGGCACGCTCTAAGACAAACAGCTGCATGCATCTCACAACAACACAACTATCTCAACCAAGCTAGAAGCTAGAAATTGGATTCGGCCAATCAGAGATCGTCTCTGTGAAATTCTGCCATGGAAAGAAATACTGGCGTCGGCCAATCAGAGAGCGTCTCCGCGAAATGCGGCTATGGAAAATCCTTCACGGAAGTTCACGCTGCTGGCTAGACCGCTTCAAATCGCGCTCGGATTCCAACATAATAGTCATATTTCAACGCACAACGCCGTATGCACTGATTGGCTGTGACGGAGACAGCGATCAAACTGTGACGCGCACGCAGAGCGCTATCGCGTATTGCCCCCGAGAAATACGAAAAAATTAAAAAAATTAAAAAAACGTGATGTCACTTCCTGCTCTGGAAAACGGTGTTTTTTTAATTTAGATAATAACGTTATATTGTGCATTGGAAATACAAACATACTTAAAATGAGTAAATATTATTAATTTTAAACATGTTTATATTATTTATAGGGCTATAAAACACAAAAACGAAAAAGTTTTATTCTCTTCTTCTCTGATTTAACAGCAGCTGGCCAGCAGGTGGGTCGGCGCCCTAGCGCCCCTAGTGGTAGAGCCGCCACTGCCTTAAGGTCCCCCAATAAAACCCTGTGCAAAGATTTTGGGGCACGCCTCACATATCGGCATGTAACTGGAGAACCGCTGAATGGATTTTGTCACCTGAAAGGGCAATCGACAGGCAACAAATAGGGCTTTAATTATATCAATATATTGTATTAAAAGAAATGCACACCAGAGCCACTAGAGGTCGGCAAAGAATCGTCCACATGTGGGCCCTTGGATGTTAAGAGGTTAATGTTTAGCCAAGAGTAAAGACCATAACCCTATTGTTGTGAAGGGCCAGATTAAACCGAATATATATATTTATTTATATATATATATTTAATTGTATTTGTATATTCTCTAATATTCCCTGATATCCCTTGTATATTCCTTGTACAATATGCATTGAATATCCATTCTAGCCTACTGAACATCCCATAATAGTCTCCATTCTACTATTGGTCGAGACCTTGGTGCCAGGCTGCCATACCCCTCAGACCCAGTTCAAACGTACCGCTCGACATGTACGAACAAGTCCTAGTTCCGCGTAGGAATTTGGCTACCGCACCACTAATGGGACTATTTGTTCATAGTGCGTATATATACTGCGCTACTAAAGTAGGACTTTCTTTTCAGTCCAGTTTCTTACCCTCCAATAGAGTCACAGACGTAAAGCCTCCCCGCGATGCCACGTGTGGGAGTAAGGCCAAGTTCGGCCTACCATCGGTATTGAGACATCGTGTATATTAATATTTGAATAGTCATATTTGGCACTATATCGTCGAGTTGGACGTAGTCTATTAAGCTAATAATAGTCTGTTAATATATAGTGCTTCGTGCGGTGAGAATACTACCGTAGTCAGTACCCCATCGTTTCGGGCAGAGAACTGGCTGCTTACCCAGGGTGGTTGACCCTATGTGAAGCTGCACCCGAGGAGCCCCAGAGCCGACGAGCGAGTGGACCTGTATACCGGATTATTCTACCGACGACAGCCCGCCTTCCCAGGCACGGATTATGCTTTGGATACTTTGATTATTCTATGGATAAAGACCCCCGACACTACCGTGTGTTGGAACCCCCCCCCCTGGAGAGGACACAAGGTGAGGAGACGCTCTGCAAGACGAGGTCTCTCCACATCTCTCCCCCGTGGACCGGAGAGAGCCGGCCCACAAAGAGTCCACCTGCTTTCATCTGTGGTCCAAGGATCGCCGGCGCATTGAACGGCACTACAGTGGGTTCTCCTGGGATACCCTTGGCCGGACGAGGCAGCTGGATTCTACCCCCCCCCCCCTCCTACTCCTGTCGGCTTACAAGCGACCGGATTAACCCCCTCTAGTGTATCCAGCCTATAATCATTAAAGTATCATTGCTGTTATTCCTTAACTATTCCAGGTCGTATATTTACCACCTGCGCCTTCAGAGATTGGACATTATCTATTGATATACCGACGAATACTCCTTGCCATAAAAGTGCATACTATTTCAATTCATAAATGTAATTAAGTGATTAAGTGCTTATTCTACACACCATCGCTGTGTAGGAAATAAAGACCTGTTTCTAATTCGTACATTTGTGTTGGATCCGTTTCATCTACGTGAGAGTGTTCATGATAATATATTTATGCCGTGTACTGGGTGGCCGAATATTAAGTACAAAGGTAGTGGTAGTAAGTATCATATCTAGTAATACAGTCAGGGAATTGTACCCCTCAGTTACACCTATCAAAAACAGTAGTCAAAGTGTATATTTTCATTTTTACCGATGTTTTATACGATTTATCGGAAATACGAATTTATCGGAAAATGCTAATTATCGTAAAAACTGCAAGGAAATGACTAAATCCAGATTCAACCCTGCCATTGGAAAGAGGAGCATTTTCCCTATCCATAGATGTATGATTTGGCCATAATAAGGTCAAGGTCAAGTTCAAGGTCAAATATGAATTTATAATTAAAATCGATTATCATTAATTACTGTATCTACAAATCCTTCTGTTTAATCATCTTCCCTTTATTCATTTGCTTAGATTTTTTGTACACATGATCTCAATAAGGTGGTGAATGAGCTCAGTGAGCATTTTCTCGTACCCCGCAGATTTAACATGGTATTATTCACCATCAAAGATGCAAAAATAAATCATAATTTATATTCTCCTTTTCTTCATTACAATTTACTCAGCCTAGTAACAGACACAATATTTCTGACACTGGAAATACATACCCCCAGGTCCCTAGATGTTCCTAGATACCAAGAACATGCAAATCGACCTTGCAGAAGTGGAGCAATTACATTTACATTTACATTTAGTCATTTAGCTGACGCTTTTATCCAAAGCGACTTACAAGTTCTGTACGACAAGCCATCAGGAAGAGCACAACTCTATCAGCTGAGTAACAATGTTCATCAAAGTGTTGAGTGCTACAGTGTAGGTTAGTTTATTAGGACAAGTGCATGACAGTATGGTTAGTTAGGGTTAGATTTTTTTTTTTTTTTTTTTTTTTTTTAAATTCAGATAATGGTTGAAGAAGTGCGTCTTTAGTCGACGGCGAAAGATTGGACGTGTTTCGGCTGTCCTAACTGGGGTGGGTAGTTCATTCCACCATTGTGGGGCAAGGACTGAGAATAGGCGACTTCTCTTTGATGACCCTCCCGGAGCTTGGATAGGAGTAGGTCTGAGGCGGCCAGAAGATGCAGAGCGTAGGGGTCTTGAGGGTGTGTAGTTAGAGACCATTGACCGGAGGTAGGCGGGAGCAGTTCCCTTTGCCGCACGGTATGCTAGGTCGAGGGCCTTGAAGCGGATTCGTGCAGCAATGGGGAGCCAGTGCAGGTCCCTAAGAAGTGGGGTGACATGGGCCGACTTCGGTAGGTTTGAGATCAGGCGGGCCGCTGCGTTCTGAATGAGTTGAAGAGGCTTAGTGGCAGTGGCCGGGAGGCCAGCGAGCAGTGCGTTGCAGTAGTCGAGGCGGGAGATGACTGTTGATTGGACGAGGAGTTGGGTGGCTTCTTTTGTCAGGAAGGGGCGTATCCTTCTGACGTTGCTCAGGAGGAATCGGCAGGTTCTGGTTGTCGCTGCGATGTGAGCAGAGAAGTTCAACTGGTCGTCGAGGACAACACCAAGGTTCTTGGCGGTCGGGGACGCGGTCACAGCTGCATTCTCGACTGTGATGGAAAGGTCGGTCAGGGGGGAGGATTTGGCCGGCAGGTGGAGCAATCTTCCATTTACTTAGGCATGTACCTTTAGGCGAAATATTCCTACAGCTTAACAGCAAGACCTGTCTTTGGAAGGCCTCCCGGAGACTCCTCCATCCCCCAAGCACAGCACCCCTGACAGCAGCAGCACCACCACCCACGAACACCGAGCCCTCCACCACCCCAGCCACCAGCCCACTACCCCCGGAGACAGCAGCATGCCCCCTCCCCCATTTAGTCCTGAACTAGTGAAACAGAAAGCCACACAGAGGGAGAAGTACAGATGGATGGACAGGGACAAAATAAGATGGACAGACAAGGCCTAAGGAGCCAAGCAAAGAGAGAGAGAGAGAGGGAGAGAGGGAGAGAGAAGGGTGCAAGAGAGAGAGAGAGAGACAGACTCCTGAGCCACTGTCCTTACCTCCATCTCGAAAGTCATGGAAAAAATAGTATACGAACAGGTCGAAAAGTACATCGTGGAAAAAAATCTAATCTACGAATTCCAATCTGGCTTCAGAACATCCCACTCCACTGACACATGCCTTCTCTATTTAAACAACCACATCAAACAAGAGGTGGACGCGGGCAAATACTGCGGCATGGTCATGCTGGACCTACAAAAGGCCTTCGACACTGTCAATCACACCATTCTGATTGACAAGCTAAAAGCAATTGGTTTTGATAGTCTATCAGTGAGCTGGATGCAATCCTACGTGGAGGGGAGAGAACAGATGGTGGAGGTAAACGGTACCCTATCCCCCCCCCCCCTCCCAGTGAGCTGTGGTGTTCCACAAGGAAGCATACTAGGACCGCTACTGTTCCTAATTGATGCAAATGACAGGCTAATCTTTCCTGTGACAAAATGGCATCCAATGTAATAAAAAAAGTCAACCAACGAACTTGATTCTTGTACCGAATCTCCTCTCTGGTAAACAAGAATACCCTGAAGACTCTGGCAGGAGCACTCATTCAAGGGTACTACGACTATGCTTGCACCTCATGGTACCAAAGCACCTCAAAGGCGCTAAAAACTAAATTACAAACATCTCAAAACAAACTGGTCAGACTACTGCTTGACCTTACTCCTAGAACCCACCTCACCCCTGCCCACTTTGACAACCTAGGAGGGCTTAGAGTAGACGACAGAGTACAGCAACTGGCAATGGGCCTGGTCTACAAGATACACTACACGACCAAGGTACCCATGTACATGTCAAAATACTTCCCAAAGGTCAGTGAATACCACGATCACAAGACCAGAGGGAGCTCCACAAATCATGTTAAACCCAGATTCGGCTCAAACAAGGGACTAAACACGTTTCGCAATTATGCCACATCAATGTGGAACGCCCTACCCAAAGCTGTAAAGGAATGTGAATCACTACCCACTTTCAAATCCACTCTCAAAGAACATCTACGGGAGACTGCAATTCGAAACTGGCTCCTGTAAATGTCCTAACCCAACCCCCTCCAATGTACAGTAAATTACCAAGTATGGTTTTGTCAATATTCCAATGTACAGTTTTGCTTGTACAGTGGGAGGGGGAAAGAGCGCAAGAGAGAGAGACAGAGGGTGGGAGGGGAGAGCACAAGAGAGAGAGACAGAGGGAGGAGAGCGCAAGAGAGAGACAGATTTAGATGTACAGTTTAAGTTTACAGTAGGCTGCTGTGTTTCCTTTAGAGTGACTCACAGTTAAGTACACTGGTATATATTGAATTCCTGTGTGGTTCATACTTAGCCTAGTATAGTTAACCATTGCTGGACATTAGGTCATCAACACTAGGTCGTCAACACCAGACAGAATGAGGCCAGAGAGGGAAAGAAGGGCTTGCTGCATATACATGTTAATGCAGACACTATAGGTGTGTGAGTGAGTGAGTGTGTGTGTGTGTGTGTGTGTGTGTGTGTGTGTGTGTGTGTGTGTGTGTGTGTGTGTGTGTGTGTGTGTGTGTGTGTGTGTGTGTGTGTGTGTGTGTGTGTGTGTGTGTGTGTGTGTGTGTGTGTGTGTGTGTGTGTGTGTGTGTGTGTGTGTGTGTGTGTGTGTGTGTGTGTGTGTGTGGAAGAGAAAGATGAATAGATAAGGAAAATAGATGTGGATGGAGAGAGAGAGGGAGTGAGAGAGAGAGATAGAGAGAGTCCCTGCCAAATAAAAATGTTCATGTCTTTATTCTTTAATTTTCAAATTAGAAATGTGTAACGACATAGGCTACAATTTGTGTGAATTTAAGGGCAGCATGCCTGTGTTCCAGAATTGGACTTGATTGTAATGTTTGAGTATAATTATTATCCCAAAATAATGATGCCTGTAGGACATCAAAGTAAAGGCTATACTTTGCTGCACATTAAATTTGGAATTGGAAGAGAAAATACCCGTGAAATCGGGATAAATAGTTAGTGGGACAACCACTGGTACTTTAATTAACTGCCCGATGCTCTTAGAGCAGCTTTTAGAACTCCATTGCGCCATCTGGTGTTCATTGGGGGTAAGGGCTCAGGGCTGCGCTTTTTGGCATCGAGAGCATCGGATGGATACGCGCATCAAATGGTGCAACAGGTATAAGCAAAAAGTACATCAAACTAGGCTGTAACATGCGATGTAATTAATGACCCTTCAATTGGAAAACCTGTACGTAAACAACAACTTCATCAAGCAGGCTTAAGTGCTTGTATGAAGATGAAGACGTACAAAAACCTTAATTTAATATAAAATATCCAAATTAATAACACCAACAATTTTGATAGAAAAACAGTGTTGGTAAAGTCATTCTATGTTAACTACATGTAGAGATAAACATTTTCTGTTGTAAGCAGCCCAATGAGAAAATAGCTTCATATTACCTACCTTTAGAAATTAAATATGAATTCCAAATTCCCCAAACTTGGTTAAAGTGTGCTTTCTTCTTCTTCTTTCAGAGTCAGATTATCCTCGAGATGAAAGTGTTCGATATTTTCATCACATTCATGGGTAGTTTAGTATTTCCCCCCGGAGTCTAACATCCAGCTTCCAAATCCTGCAGCAGTGTGTGTGACTGTGTGTGTGTGACTGTGTGTGTGTGTGTGACTGTGTGTGTGTGTGTGTGTGTGTGTGTGTGTGTGTGTGTGTGTGTGTGTGTGTGTGTGTGTGTGTGTGTGTGTGTGTGTGTGTGTGTGTGTGTGTGTGTGTGTGTGTGTGTGTGTGTGTGTGTGTGTGTGTGTGTGTGTGTGACTGTGTGTGACTGTGTGTGTGTGTGTGTGTGTGTGTGTGTGTGTGTGTGTGTGTGTGTGTGTGTGTGTGTGTGTGTGTGTGTGTGTGTGTGTGTGTGTGTGTGTGTGTGTGTGTGTGTGTGTGTGTGTATGTGTGTGTGTGTGTGGAGCTGCCAACCGTTTCAGGACACTCTGCTCGCTCCACTCCAAACCAAGCAAACGACTGAGCGCTGGGGGGGTCGAAAAGTTAGCTTCTCCCCCTTCTTTATTCATATAGGGGAGGGAAGGAGGGAGAGAGGATGTGTGCGTGTGTGTGTGCGTGTGTGCGTGCGCGTGTGTGTGTGTGTGTGTGTGTGTGTGTGTGTGTGTGTGTGTGTGTGTGTGTGTGTGTGTGTGTGTGTGTGTGTGTGTGTGTGTGTGTGTGTGTGTGTGTGTGTGTGAGAGAGAGAGAGAGAGAGAGAGAGAGAGAGAGAGAGAGAGAGAGAGAGAGAGAGAGAGAGAGAGAGAGAGAGAGAGAGAGAGAGAGAGAGAAGAGAGAGAGAGACAGAGGGAGAGAAAGAGGGAGGGGGAGAGAGAGGGAGAGAGGGGAGAGAGAGAGGGGGGAGAGAGAGATAGAGGGAGAGAGGGGAGAGAGAGAGAAGGGGGAGAGAGAGAGAGACTACCAAATGTGTTGGGATACGTTTAGTTAGTGAGTTTAGCTATTGAGTTTTATTAACGTTCCCTAATTAGATAATCAGTCTCCGTGGGCAGGATAGCTATAGGCTATAGGACGACAGGTACAAACAAAGTCTTCCAAGAAATGTATCTTGTAAATTGCGGGAGCTGCCGTCAGATTCCTCAAAGCCACCCACACTACTACCGGCAGGCACTAATGCGCTCGGCACCTGTCCGCCGACAGACTTGAACCGCAAACCCTCAGCTCACCATGTGGCCAGTATGTAAAAAGAAAAGGATCCAATTCAGGTGGTGAAGTGGGGGTGTCAAGACCCCTACGCTCTACATCTTCTAACTACACACCCGCTCAAGACCTCTACGCTCTACATCTTCTAACTACACACCCTCAAGACCCCTACGCTCTACATCTTCTAACTACACACCCTCTCAAGACCTCTACGCTCTACATCTTCTAACTACACACCCTCAAGACCCCTACGCTCTACATCTTCTAACTACACACCCTCAAGACCCCTCTACATCTTCTAACTACACACCCTCAAGACCCCTACGCTCTACATCTTCTAACTACACACCCTCTCAAGACCTCTACGCTCTACATCTTCTAACTACACACCCTCAAGACCCCTCCGCTCTACATCTTCTACACACCCTCAAGACCCCTACACTCTACATCTTCTAACTACACACCGTCAAGACCCCTCCGCTCTACATCTTCTAACTACACACCCTCAAGACCCCTACGCTCTACATCTTCTAACTACACCTCTCAAGACCCCTACGCTCTACATCTTCTAACTACACACCCTCAAGACCCCTACGCTCTACATCTTCTAACTACACACCCTCAAGACCCCTACGCTCTACATCTTCTAACTACACACCCTCTCAAAGACCCCTACGCTCTACATCTTCTAACTACACACCCTCTCAAGACCTCTACGCTCTACATCTTCTAACTACACACCCTCAAGACCCCTCCACTCTACATCTTCTAACTACACCTTCTCAAGACCCCTACGCTCTACATCTTCTAACTACACACCGCTCAAGACCCCTCCGCTCTACATCTTCTAACTAAACACCCTCTCGAGAACCCTACGCTCTACATCTTCTAACTACACACCCTCAAGACCCCTTCGCTCTACATCTTCTAACTACACCTCTCAAGACCCCTACGCTCTACATCTTCTAACTACACACCCTCAAGACCCCTTCGCTCTACATCTTCTAACTATACACCCTCAAGACCCCTCCGCTCTACATCTTCTAACTACACACCCTCTCGAGAACCCTACGCTCTACATCTTCTAACTACACACCCTCAAGACCCCTACGCTCTACATCTTATAACTACACACCCTCAAGACCCCTTCGCTCTACATCTTCTAACTACAACCTCTCAAGAACCCTACGCTCTACATCTTCTAACTACACACCCTCAAGAACCCTTCGCTCTACATCTTCTAACTACACACCCTCAAGACCCCTTCGCTCTACATCTTCTAACTACACATCCTCAAGAACCCTTCGCTCTACATCTTCTAACTACACACCCTCAAGACCCCTTCGCTCTACATCTTCTAACTACACAACCTCAAGAACCCTACGCTCTACATCTTCTAACTACACACCCTCAAGAACCCTTCGCTCTACATCTTCTAACTACACACCCTCAAGACCCCTTCGCTCTACATCTTCTAACTACACATCCTCAAGAACCCTACGCTCTACATCTTCTAACTACACACCCTCAAGACCCCTACGCTCTACATCTTCTAACTACACACCCTCAAGACCCCTTCGCTCTACATCTTCTAACTACACCCTCAAGACCCCTTTGCTCTACATCTTCTAACTACACACCCTCAAGACCCCTACGCTCTACATCTTCTAACTACACACCCTCAAGACCCCTTCGCTCTACATCTTCTAACTACACACCCTCAAGACCCCTACGCTCTACATCTTCTAACTACACACCCTCAAGACCCCTACGCTCTACATCTTCTAACTACACACCCTCAAGACCCCTACGCTATACATCTTCTAACTACACACCCTCAAGACCCCTTCGCTCTACATCTTCTAACTACACACCCTCAAGACCCCTACGCTCTACATCTTCTAACTACACACCCTCAAGACCCCTTCGCTCTACATCTTCTAACTACACCTCCTCAAGACCCCTCCGCTCTACATCTTCTAACTACACACCCTCTCGAGAACCCTACGCTCTACATCTTCTAACTACACATCCTCAAGAACCCTACGCTCTACATCTTCTAACTACACACCCTCAAGACCCCTACGCTCTACATCTTCTAACTACACACCCTCAAGACCCCTACGCTCTACATCTTCTAACTACACACCCTCAAGACCCCTTCGCTCTACATCTTCTAACTACACCCTCAAGACCCCTTTGCTCTACATCTTCTAACTACACACCCTCAAGACCCCTACGCTATACATCTTCTAACTACACACCCTCAAGACCCCTTCGCTCTACATCTTCTAACTACACACCCTCAAGACCCCTTCGCTCTACATCTTCTAACTACACCTCTCAAGACCCCTACGCTCTACATCTTCTAACTACACACCCTCAAGACCCCTTCGCTCTACATCTTCTAACTACACACCCTCAAGACCCCTACGCTCTACATCTTCTAACTACACCTCCTCAAGACCCCTCCGCTCTACATCTTCTAACTACACACTCTCAAGACCCCTCCGCTCTACATCTTCTAACTACACACCCTCTCGAGAACCCTACGCTCTACATCTTCTAACTACACACCCTCAAGACCCCTACGCTCTACATCTTCTAACTACACACCCTCAAGACCCCTCCGCTCTACATCTTCTAACTACACACCCTCAAGACCCCTACGCTCTACATCTTCTAACTACACACCCTCAAGACCCCTCCGCTCTACATCTTCTAACTACACACCCTCAAGACCCCTACGCTCTACATCTTCTAACTACACACCCTCAAGACCCCTTCGCTCTACATCTTCTAACTACACACCCTCAAGACCCCTTCGCTCTACATCTTCTAACTACACACCCTCAAGAACCCTTCGCTCTACATCTTCTAACTACACACCCTCAAGAACCCTTCGCTCTACATCTTCTAACTACACACCCTCAAGACCCCCACGCTCTACATCTTCTAACTACACCCTCTCAAGACCCCTACGCTCTACATCTTCTAACTACACACCCTCAAGAACCCTTCGCTCTACATCTTCTAACTACACACCCTCAAGACCCCCACGCTCTACATCTTCTAACTACACCCTCTCAAGACCCCTACGCTCTACATCTTCTAACTACACACCCTCAAGACCCCTTCGCTCTACATCTTCTAACTACACACCCTCAAGACCCCTTCGCTCTACATCTTCTAACTACACACCCTCAAGACCCCTTCGCTCTACATCTTCTAACTACACACCCTCAAGACCCCTACGCTCTACATCTTCTAACTACACACCCTCAAGACCCCTACGCTCTACATCTTCTAACTACACACCCTCAAGACCCCTTCGCTCTACATCTTCTAACTAAACACCCTCAAGAACCCTACGCTCTACATCTTCTAACTACACACCCTCAAGACCCCTTCGCTCTACATCTTCTAACTACACACCCTCAAGACCCCTACGCTCTACATCTTCTAACTACACACCCTCAAGAACCCTCCGCTCTACATCTTCTAACTACACACCCTCAAGACCCCTACGCTCTACATCTTCTAACTACACACCCTCAAGACCCCTGCGCTCTGCATCTTCTAACTACACACTCTCAAGACCCCTATGCTCTACATCTTCTAACTACACACCCTCAAGACCCCTACGCTCTACATCTTCTAACTACACACCCTCAAGACCCCTACGCTCTACATCTTCTAACTACACACCCTCAAGACCCCTACGCTCTACATCTTCTAACTACACACCCTCAAGACCCCTACGCTCTACATCTTCTAACTACACCCCCTCAAGACCCCTACGCTCTACATATTCTAACTACACACCCTCAAGACCCCTACGCTCTACATCTTCTAACTACACCCCCTCAAGACCCCTACGCTCTACATCTTCTAACTACACACCCTCAAGACCCCTACGCTCTACATCTTCTAACTACACACCCTCAAGACCCCTACGCTCTACATCTTCTAACTACACACCCTCAAGACCCCTACGCTCTACATCTTCTAACTACACTCCCTCAAGACCCCTACGCTCTACATCTTCTAACTACACACCCTCAAGACCCCTACGCTCTACATCTTCTAACTACACACCCTCAAGACCCCTACGCTCTACATCTTCTAACAACACACCCTCAAGACCCCTACGCTCTACATCTTCTAACTACACACCCTCAAGACCCCTACGCTCTGCATCTTCTGGCCGCCTCAGACCCTATCCGAGCTCCGGCGGGTCATCAAAGTGAAGTTGGCTATTCTCGGTCCTCGCTCCACATTGTTGGAACAAACTTCCCACCACAGGACAGCTGAAACCCGACCAATTTTCCACCATCGACTATAAACACACTTCTTCAATCAATATCTGAAAAAAAGAAACCTGGAACCCCCTCAAGAACCCCTGGGGGTCCCCGGACCCCACTTTGAGAACCGCTCCCCTGGCCTACAGTACCTAACCTGACATATTGCTCACCTGATCCGACCCAGGTGCCTATAGTCTTTCATTGTCACACGTTTAATCGCTATTGACAGCGGTCTAGACAAGAGCCACAGCCTTGTGATGTTAAAACAAGAGCTGAAGCGCTCCATTGTCTGAGACGCCTCTGAAGCGTCTGCCAGCAGAGTCCCACAGCCTGCACTGCACTCGCTCTCAAAACAAGCCCTGGTTGTGGCACTTTATAGGCTCTAGGGGAATGAAGTAAATCAACTTCAGTAGGCCTATGCATTTATTAATGTATTCTTTAACCATGGCGTGGGTTTATTCACATCCATCCATGGAGAGCTTGATCTGTAGATGGAAAATACATAGCTCATAGAAGAGCTTCTAGGTTTCTTCTTTCTCATCCCTTTCACTACCACACTATAGAACCCTTTAGGTTAACCCTCTGTAGTGTGGTAGTGAAAGGTTAACCTTCTCTAGTGTGGTAGTGAAAGGTTAACCTTCTATAATGTGGTAGTGAAAGGTTAACCTTCTGTAGTGTGGTAGTGAAAGGGTTAACCTTCTGTAGTGTGGTAGTGAAAGGTTAACCTTCTGTAGTCTGGTAGTGAAAGATTAACCTTCTGTAGTGTGGTAGTGAAAGGATTAACCCTTTGTAGTGGTAGTGAAAGGGTTAACCATCTGTAGTGTGGTAGTGGAAGGTTAACTGTCTGTAGTGTGGTAGTGAAAGGTTAACCTTCTGTAGTGTGGTAGTGAAAGGGTTAACCTTCTATAATGTGATAGTGAAAGGTTAACCTTCTGTAGTGTGGTAGTGAAAGATTAACCTTCTGTAGTGTGGTAGTGAAAGGATTAACCCTTTGTAGTGGTGGTGAAAGGGTTAACCTTCTGTAGTGTGGTAGTGAAAGGTTAACCTTCTGTAGTCTGGTAGTGAAAGGTTAACCTTCTGTAGTCTGGTAGTGAAAGGTTAACCTTCTGTAGTGTGGTAGTGAAAGATTAACCTTTTGTAGTGGTAGTGAAAGGATTAACCCTTTGTAGTGGTAGTGAAAGGGTTAACGATAGGTTATGTATATAACCTAGTTATATGAGTACTGGCTGAGCGTCTTGCTCTTCGCCATCGAGATGTACCTCATCTCCAGTACCTACTGTACTTCATTAACGAAAACAAATGCACCCAGCATCTGACCAGGCCCCGCCCCAGTGCCGTACTATAAGGCACCAGGCGTGGTCACCACTCGCCCTTCCTCGGAAAAAAGTTTCCATCAGAAAACCCCTCCCAAGGGACCTCAGGGCGCGCTAAGAGCAAGACGCTCAGCCAGTAATCATATAACTAGGTTATATACATAACCTATCGTTATATAGTCGTACTGGCGAATCGCGTCTTGCTCTTCGCCATCGAGATATGGGGACAGAGCAGATGCAAGGACCGACAAATGCACCCCCTGAGGACCCGAAAGCCCACATCAGGGGGGAGGGGAGTCCCGTCACCCCTCCTTCCTAGTGAAGAGGGGGCGGCAGTCAACTCCACCCAAGTGCGAAAAAGAGGGAACTAGAAACCTCCAAACGCACAGCACAGGCGGGACCACGTGTGACACAACACCTTGTGGTCCACACCCACAAACCCCTGCTACCCCACCGAAAGGCGGGAAGCAGGAGAGGTTTCAGACCTCAGAACCGCCTGGGAGACAGAACCCCCGGTCATGTCCATGAGGTAAAACCTTACGAAGGGACCCGGGGAGGACCATGAAGCCGCAGCACAGATGTCCTCCACCGAGGCCCCTCCTAACAGGGCGGCAGAGGCCGCCACCCCACGAGTGGAGTGTGCCCTGACACCCGCAGGGGGGCCAGCCCAGCCAACGTGTAGCAAAGGGCAATGCCCTCGCACAACCAATGGGACAGGCGCTGTTCCGACAGTGCCTTACCAGCGCGAGAGCCACCGCAACAGACAAAAAGTTGATCGGTAGCCCTGAGGCCCTGAGTACGGCTGAGGTAAATCCCCAAGCACGGACCGGCCATGACAGGTGAAGGCTCGCCTCTAACTCACTAGCGTGAGGAGGCGGATGAAACGCCTGAACCATAATATCCCTGGAGCGAAAGAGCTTCGGATATTTTTTGGCACGAAGACTGGGTTAGGCCTCAGAGTGGCACCACTATCGAAGCGAATAGACAGACACTCAGGCCGCACCAAGAGAGCACAGAGCTCACCCACGCGTTTAGCGGAGGTGATGGCCAGCAAGAACGCAGTCTTGAACGACAGCTGTTCCAAAGGCGCTTGCTCAAGAGGCTCAAACGGGGGCCTCGGACAACCGACCGAGGACCAATTGAAGATCCCAACTCGGAGCCAGAGAACGTTTCACTGGCTTAAGGCGCCGAGCGCCAAGCAGGAAACGCTTCACAAGAGGGTGGCTGAACAACGCAACGCCCTCAAACCCCTCATGACAAGAGGATATAGCCGCAGCATATACCCTCACCGTCGAAGCCGACAGTCTATCAAGGATAGACTGAAGGAAGGAAAGGACAGCGTCCAGAGGGCAGGACACCGGGTCCCGGCCCCCCACCTTACACCACTCTTGGAAAATACGCCACCTACCCGCGTAAACCGCGATAGTGGAGGGAGCATGCGCGTTCCGGATGGTGTCAACCACAGAAGGATCCATCCTCTCCAGACACACCCTCTCACCAGCCAAACCATCAGCGGCTGGCCCAGCACAGGGAACTAACACAGAGACCCGTGCACTTGAGAGAGGGCCTGCGATGACCAAGGAACAGGCCACGACGGGCTACCAAGAGCTGGATCAGGACCGGGAACCACACAGCTGCGCCCCGGTCCGGCGCAATCAGGATCAAGGTCCTGCGCTCCTCAACGTACCTGCCCCAACAACTGACCTAACAGATGTATGGGGGAAAAGAATCCCAGGCGGCCACGGCACCGGTCCCAGACCTGCCTGACTATGTCCGGACGTAATCCCCACTCGTCAGGGTGAGGACCGCCCCGCGACATCACACCTGTACCCACATTCACCCTGCCGGGGATGCGGAGAGCCCTCAGGCTGCGCAGATGGAGAACGCCCATAGTCAGCCGCCCGCCGCCCGGTGCAGACGGGGGGAGCGTACTCCTCCCTGTCTGTCGATATACGACACCGACGTCGTATTGTCCGTCCTGATCAACACCGTTTGAGGACCAGAAGGACCGCCTTCAATACCAACACATTGAACGTAGCGCAGACCGGGCAGCATGGCTTGCCAGCTGCCCCCTACTGCGTTGGCCCGACGCGTCTCCAGCGAGGGAGGCGTCGGTGAAAAACGTGACGTGTGGCAGCCTACTGCCCATAGGGACCCCCCTGGTGAGATGCCATCATACTGAGCAGGCGTATCACGGACAGCGGCGTAACCGTCCTAGGACGGAACCTCCAGAGCGTGTTGACAACACACTCTGAGAGGGATGCCCATAGCACTCCACCCGTTGACTGGGAAGAGGAGTACTCTACTTCCAGTCTACAGCAAACCCCAGGCTGGTAGGAATTCCACCACCTGCCTGGTATGAGACCTGACGATCCACCTTGACCGCTAAGGACCAGAACGTCGTCAGGGCAGAATACACTTCGTAACCCCTGACGACGCAGAGGCCCCAGTGCGGCCTCCACGCACTTGGTGAAGATGTGGGGAGCCAGAGAAAAGCCGAACGGCAGCCTCTGGTACTCATACGCTAAACCCTGCAAAGGAAGCGTAGGTAAGCCCTAGGATGGAAGATCGGGGATGCGAATACGCATCCTACAGGTCTATGGAGGAGAACTAGGCCCCCACCTGACAGTGTTTAACAGGTAGGAGACGATCCAAAAAATGCTCAACCTTCCCATGGGACAGGTCCAGCATGGGTCTGACACCCCCCCTCCCGATTTCTCGGGCACCAGAGAATACCGGGAGGAAAACGCCACGACGATGGCTTGCTTCGTCCACAGAGATTGGATCTCGTTGACCAGAGCTGTCACTGCTGGTGACCCTGACAATAGGGTCTGTACCAAACCCAAAAACGGGTGGGGTTGTGTAAATACAAGTCCCCGCCTCAGCGTTCTCTCCATCCACCTCGACATATGGTACTGCTGTAGCTATATGTGATGATACTCCCAACGCACCCGCCGCCATTTGGCGCAGGTCCGCTAGGAACTGTAGATAGGCGGCCCGGTCCCACCCGCTGTGCGTAGCCAACCCTTTACCCGTGCGAGCAGAGCGTTCCATGTCGGGACATCTGACCCTGACACTACCCACGAGGCAATCGCACCCAAGGGGGGACCCCAACAGAAAGGGCCGGTTTGATACGGGGGAAGCTGACATCAGTCTAGGTGACAAAAGCTCCCCCACTGAACACCCCTCAGAACATACTGAGGAGTTGTTCTGCAGCTGGACATGCAAGGTGTGAGGCCCCCATGGGTTCCTACACACCGTAGCCCTGCAGTGATATTACTACCACCCAAATCACGCCCGCCTGCGAGACCACTGCCAATCTTTCAGGAGTGGGAGGCACTAACATGATACCCGGCCTGGCGAAGGCGAGGTCGGGGAAACCCGCACTGTGTGCCTCAAAAAAGGTCTTGAGCCCCCCTGCTGACAACACTTGTAGTTGACAGACGTAACACCAGGCTCAACCAAACACAGCTTATGGTGTGGGAGCCGCTTGACAGCACAACATTCTCACGGACAGACCCAGGCTCAGCCATCAACTGGGTGTCAGCCCCTGTCCCCATGAGAAGCGAAACGTGGGGCCGCATGTTCTTCAACGAAGGCTCGCGGCCCGCAGCCAAAGGAAACAAATCAGAGCCCCTTTTCCGCTGGTGTTGGGGGAGGGAGTGATCGGAGAGCGGGCTGCTCGCGGCAGGACGGCGACGGTTTCTCAGGCCGTGCTCATCCAACATGGCCGATCCCTCGGCCGCCAAGGCTGTCGGCCTTGTGGACACCTGTTGACTCAACGCCCAGGATACCTCTGGCGGGGGAAACATGGCCGCCTGTCGAGGGCCTCGCCATAGTCGCTGACGAGGCTGTGCTCTCACCTCTGGCTGCGCGGCGTGAGGCGGTGTGGGGCCTAGGACAAATACCGCCTGCGCTCCAGCGGAAGACCAAGATCCTCTGCGGAGAGGGGAGCCCTGAGGAGGGAACCTCCCTGCGGTTATAGCTTGCGGCTAGGTCAAAGCTAATAACGTCAACAACCTCGCGCGATGTTTCGACGTCGGCTGGCCCTCATGGCCCCGCCACCAGACACAATTTTTTACAGAAAAAACAGCAAGTCGAACAAAGTTACTAATCGCTGCCAATTCCATATCGTGGCGGTACAGGCTTAACACAGCCCACCAGCCACTCACCGGGCCGACCCACCTCATGGCGTCGGCCGGGCAGGGCACTGTTTCAACATGCCAGAGGCAAAGGACTGATGCTAAACACGGAGCACCAGTGGTGGTTACAACCAGTAACCTCCACTGTGGTGTGCACCATGAAGGGGTTAATGAATAAATGAACTTAAAACACCACCAATATACTGTAGAATGGGCTAGCCCATACACAACGATAAGGGGATGCGGACCAGAGAAAACCAGTCCCGCATTCATTCATAATATTCACAAACAGCACACCAGCCCTAGACCTCAGCCCATTCACCCATGAAAAGGTAAACAAAGCCCCCCCCGCAATACTCCCACAGTAGACACCGATTGACCGTCAGCATGAATGGTTCAGAGGAGGGAAGACTGTAGACAGACATCCCTCAACGGGGAGACAACAGAAACAGTAGCCCAGCATAGCATAGCGTTAGCCGCGCGCTCCAGGGTAACAGGGAAAACAACAGCGTTTACCCCGACATCCTGCCCCTGGCGCCGATACACAACTCGGTTGTCTCCCGGGACAACTCGAGCAACATCACCAACGCCAGCATTGTCATGCCTAGTGACATCCCACAGCGGGGAACATTAGAACAGTGACACAGCATTATAGCATTAGTATTAGCAGCGCGCCCCAAGATCACCTGGAAAACGTCCAACTCAGAGGGACGTTTACCCAGACATCCTGCCCCTGGCGCCGACACACAACTCGGTTGTCTAACAGAACAACAAGCAGCATTACTAACACCAGCGTTAATGCCTGATGGCACAGAGCCTACCTGTGTACGAGCTAGCTCGATAGCCAAGTACGCTGTCCCTCGATCTGCTGCCACAAGACGAGGAAACACCAGGACAGACCCGACGTGCCGTTGGAACATGCCGAGAAGATTCCAGGGGTTGGCAAATCTCCGGCGAATACTCAACATTGCGCAATTTCTCTATACTTTTCATAACGCTAGTTCACAGGGTGCAAGCATCCGCCATGATGGAAACGAAATAGAGGAAGGGCGAGTGGTGACCACGCCTGGTGCCTTATAGTACGGCACTGGGGCGGGGCCTGGTCAGATGCTGGGTGCATTTGTTTTCGTTAATGAAGTACAGTAGGTACTGGAGATGAGGTACATCTCGATGGCGAAGAGCAAGACGCGATTCGCCAGTACGACTATATAACCATCTGTAGTGTGGTAGTGGAAGGTTAACCATCTGTAGTGTGGTAGTTAAAAGTTAACCGTCTGTAGTGTGGTAGTGAAAGGGTTAACCTTCTGTAGTGTAGTAGCGAAAGCATCAACCCTTTGTAGTGTGGTAGTGAAAGGGTTAATCCATTGTACCATAATTCTAGAATATACTGTAGATCTATTTTACCCTCATGTTTATAAACATTACGTAAACAAACTCCTGACATTTTCTATTCCACTGTATTTTGATTCTAAGTTTAGTGTGTATTCTACTACAAACCTGCACAATTGTACAGCCCTGTCCTATATTCTATTATATTTCTATTCTAATTTAATTATAAGAAATGTACTATTGTGTGATATTGTCTGTTAATGTTGATACATCAAATGACAAAGACAAATCCCTTGTATGTGCAAGCAACAAAGACTTTTCTGATTCCGATTTTCTGAATCTCCCCCCCCCCCCCCATTTGCATTCAAGTCTTTTTAATGAGCCACTTTTGTTTTTAACCATCGTCCATTAGGATCGGTCTTCTTTTTCCTATTAGAATGCTTCCAGCTGTAGGACCTACCGGGCTCTCAAATCAGTGCAGGCGGTGGAGAGACGAGAGGGCGACACAGAGAAAACCTCCACTGGAGTAAGTGTTTTAACTGCCACACTACAGAAGGTTAACCCTTTACTTTCTGTAATGTGGCAGTGAAATGGTTAAGCAACTCATATGGGGTCTGTTGTGTGGCAGTGAAAGGGTTAAGCAACTCATATGGGGTCTGTTGTGTGGCAGTGAAAGGGTTAAGCAACTCATATGGGGTCTGTTGTGTGGCAGTGAAAGGGTTAATGTCGGTGTGGCTCTGGAGTCTGTGACCGGGTCTCCTCCGCACGGCGGCAGAACGGAGGGTTCCTTTCTCGCGGCTACTCTCCGTAGCCCCTACAGAGAGTTCGCCGCCCACCGCTTTGGGGGAAATGTTTCAGTACTTAGCCGGTAGCCACAACAAGGTCGGTAGCTTAACTCATTATGGATTCTGTCGTCTCAGCAACTGCACCCCCCCCCCCCACAGCAGACAGTCAACATCATCTTTGTTATCTTCATCAGCACCATCATTTGCCCTCTGAAGTGGAGCTTTCTGCTGGCGCCCTTAATCAGTTGTAAAAGCGTTTGTTCATAGTGTTCCCACTGGCGTAACAGTGATGTGGAGCAGACAGGGCCCTCCAGGAGAGTTGGCAGGGATCGAGTTCTGATTTTTCTTTAAAAAGACCTATGGAGATAAGATTCCTCCTCCCTTACACTCCTATTTCTATTCATTCTGTACACTCCTCTTCCTCCTCATTCTGTACATTCTTTTAACTCAACTCTCGTTCTGCTTCGCCAGTTACTGTACCTCTCTCTCTTTCTTTCTGTCTCCCCTGTTACCCCTCTCTCTCTCTTTCTATCTCTGTCTCCCCCAGTTACCCCTATCTCTCTCTGTCTCCCTTTCTTTGTGTCTCCCCAGTTACCTCCCCCTCTGTCCTCTCTCTCTCCCCCAGTTACATACCACCCTCTCTTTCTCCCCCAGTTATCCCCCCCCCTCTCTCTCTCTCTCTTTCTCTCTCTCTGTGGTTAGGTTGATTATGGTGTTGGTTTATAGCTGGAGGGCCAGGCAACCAAATTAAACTCATTTATGTTCTATGTGCTCTGCCTAAAGTGTGTGTGTGTGTGTGTGTGTGTGTGTGTGTGTGTGTGTGTGTGTGTGTGTGTGTGTGTGTGTGTGTGTGTGTGTGTGTGTGTGTGTGTGGGTGTGCGTGTGCACGGCTTGCAGCGTGAAACTGAACCGTGCTTGAGTCAGGGATGAGTGTGGACGAGCGTGTCAGGGACCAGTGTGTTGTCAGGGACCAGTGTGTTGTCAGGGACCAGTGTGTTGTCAGGGACCAGCGTGTTGTCAGGGACCAGCATGTAGTCAGGGACCAGTGTGTTGTCAGGGACCAGCATGTAGTCAGGGACCAGCGTGTAGTCAGGGACCAGTGTGTTGTCAGGGACCAGCATGTAGTCAGGGACCAGCATGTAGTCAGGGACCAGTGTGTTGTCAGGGACCAGCATGTAGTCAGGGACCAGCGTGTTGTCAGGGACCAGCGTGTCAGGGACCAGCGTGTTGTCAGGGACCAGTGTGTTGTCAGGGACCAGTGTGTTGTCAGGGACCAGTGTGTTGTCAGGGACCAGCATGTAGTCAGGGACCAGTGTGTTGTCAGGGACCAGCGTGTTGTCAGGGACCAGCATGTAGTCAGGGACCAGTGTGTTGTCAGGGACCAGTGTGTCAGGGACCAGTGTGTTGTCAGGGACCAGTGTGTTGTCAGGGACCAGCATGTAGTCAGGGACCAGCGTGTTGTCAGGGACCAGCGTGTCAGGGACCAGTGTGTCAGGGACCAGCGTGTTGTCAGGGACCAGTGTGTTGTCAGGGACCAGTGTGTTGTCAGGGACCAGCGTGTTGTCAGGGACCAGCGTGTTGTCAGGGACCAGCGTGTTGTCAGGGACCAGTGTGTTGTCAGGGACCAGTGTGTTGTCAGGGACCAGCGTGTAGTCAGGGACCAGCGTGTTGTCAGGGACCAGCATGTAGTCAGGGACCAGCGTGTTGTCAGGGACCAGTGTGTTGTCAGGGACCAGCGTGTCAGGGACCAGCATGTAGTCAGGGACCAGCATGTTGTCAGGGACCAGTGTGTTGTCAGGGACCAGTGTGTTGTCAGGGACCAGCGTGTCAGGGACCAGCATGTAGTCAGGGACCAGTGTGTTGTCAGGGACCAGCGTGTCAGGGACCAGCATGTAGTCAGGGACCAGCGTGTTGTCAGGGACCAGTGTGTTGTCAGGGACCAGCGTGTTGTCAGGGACCAGCGTGTTGTCAGGGACCAGCGTGTCAGGGACCAGCGTGTTGTCAGGGACCAGCGTGTCAGGGACCAGTGTGTTGTCAGGGACCAGCGTGTTGTCAGGGACCAGCGTGTCAGGGACCAGCATGTAGTCAGGGACCAGTGTGTTGTCAGGGACCAGTGTGTCAGGGACCAGCATGTAGTCAGGGACCAGTGTGTTGTCAGGGACCAGTGTGTCAGGGACCAGTGTGTTGTCAGGGACCAGTGTGTTGTCAGGGACCAGTGTGTTGTCAGGGACCAGCGTGTTGTCAGGGACCAGCGTGTCAGGGACCAGCATGTAGTCAGGGACCAGTGTGTTGTCAGGGACCAGCGTGTTGTCAGGGACCAGCGTGTTGTCAGGGACCAGTGTGTCAGGGACCAGCGTGTAGTCAGGGACCAATGTGTTGTCAGGGACCAGCGTGTTGTCAGGGACCAGCGTGTTGTCAGGGACCAGCGTGTCAGGGACCAGCGTGTTGTCAGGGACCAGCGTGTAGTCAGGGACCAGCGTGTTGTCAGGGACCAGCGTGTCAGGGACCAGTGTGTTGTCAGGGACCAGCGTGTCAGGGACCAGCGTGTCAGGGGCTGATGTCCGAGGGGTTCGTTCACGTTTGCCAAGTCTCACAGACACGTGCAGTAAGCACATTCTTCTCCATCTCAAATAGTTTACCCTTTACCAGTGGAACCCAACCCCCATGTTCCAGCGAGGTTAGTGTCTCAGTCTTCCAGTCATGCCTGTCTACCTTATCCCTCCACATGCTCCTTTATTCTCTGCTCTTGTCTCCATTCTCTGCTCTAGTCTTTATTTCGTATGCCCCTCGGAGTCCGGCAGAGGAATTCGCTGGCTGCCCTGCTGCCCTGGTGTTTTATTTTATCAGCCAGGGCCCCCCTCCTTTTCCAATAACAAACACAGGAAGCTGCTGTCGCCGGGTAGAACAGACGAAGAGGAGGAGGTGGGGGGGGGGGGGGGGGGTTAAAGCACAACCACAGCCTCCCTCTCAGGTCAAACTCCGGCAACTCTGGAACCCCTGCTCCTTGTCGGGACGTGAGACATCTGTTGGGCATGACGGCTTAACACTTTAGGAGTGTCACACGCAGGGTGATGGATAAAGGCTACACGTTGGGGCCGCGCAGCTTTCATAGAACCTCGAGTGACAGATGTCCAGAGGGGATGGAGGAGCCGCGGTGTCCCTTCCATCCGTCTGCGTCTGCCTCTCCGCGCCGTTATTCCCCGGAGGAGAGCAACAAAAGGAGGAGGCCGGGAAGCTGTGAAGGCAGAAGAACAGATGTATAGTCTAGAGTTTGTCGCGCCGGTTTTCTTTTTGGGACGTGCATGTGCGTACAGGGCCAGGAGTGTAAATGTGGACGCGTGGTTTCTTGGACGGTTATGTTCTGTCTGCGAAAATGACTGTACAATTACGGAGAACGGAGACTGCGCCGCCCGCATGCACAAGACTGAAAAGAGACATTTAACGTGTGATTACACGCCCAACACAGAGTGAAAAGTGTGTCTGTGTCTGTGTGTGTGTGGGTCTGTGTCTGTCTGTGTGTGTGTCTGTGTGTGTGCGTCTGCATGTGTTTGTGTGTGACATGTTCATACCATGCATGTGCAGCGCTCACAACCTTGTAAACCTGGTCATCCTCCTCGCTCTCCCTCCTTTCCCCTCCCTCTTTCTGCTCCCCTTATTCCTCTCTCTCTTTCTCCTCCCCCTATTCCCTCTCTCTTTCTGCTCCCCCTATTCCCTCTCTCTTTCCATCTCCCCCTATTCCCTCTCTCTATCCATCTCCCCCAGTTATATATATATATCTCTTTCTGTCTCCCCCTATCCTCTCTCTTTCTGTCTCCCCCTATTCCTCTCTCTTTCTGTCTCCCACTATTCCTCTCTCTCTTTCTGTCTTCCCCTATTCCTCTCTCTTTCTGTCTCCCCCTATTCCTCTCTCTTTCTGTCTCCCCCTATTCCTCTCTCTCTCTTTCTGTCTCCCCCTATTCCTCTCTCTTTCTGTCTCCCCCTATTCCTCTCTCTTTCTGTCTCCCCCTATTCCTCTCTCTTTCTGTCTCCCCCTATTCCTCTCTCTTTCTGTCTCCCACTATTCCTCTCTCTCTTTCGGTCTCCCCCTATTCCTCTCTCTTTCTGTCTCCCCCTATTCCTCTCTCTTTCTGTCTCCCCCTATTCCTCTCTCTCTCTTTCTGTCTCCCCCTATTCTTCTCTCTTTCTGTCTCCCCCTATTCCTCTATCTCTTTCTGTCTCCCCCTATTCCTCTCTCTCTCTTTCTGTCTCCCCCTATTCCTCTCTCTTTCTGTCTCCCCCAGTTATATCTCACTCTCTCTCTGCTCCCATGCCATGCCTTGTTCTGTCTGTTCCCTCGTCTTGTCAGTGTTACCCGTGTTAGTCTGAGTTTAAGGTTATGTTACGTGTATTCCTTGTTTGTTTAATTAAATACCCTGGACTTAAAGCCTCATCTACCTGTCTGCCATTGGATCCTGTCCCCACCACTCAACCCTGACACTCCCCCTATTCCTCTTTCTGTCTCCCCCTATTCCTCTCTCTCTTTTTGTCTCCCCCTATTCCCCCTCTCTTTCTCTCCCCCAGTATCTCTCTGTCCTTCCGTCTCCCCCTACCCCCCCTCTCTCTCTCTTTTTTTCTCTCTCTCTCTCTATAACAGGGTCTGTTTTTCATTTAGTCCTTGGGAGAAGCAACTGAAACCCTATACCTGGAGCCGGCCTCGTCAACACAAGTGGCAAGTGCACTGCACGTAAATTAAGACCGTATAACAGTGGAGCCCGATTCTACATGTCCTCACGGTCTGCCGCTCCTCCTCGTCATTCGCAGTGACCCGCACAGAGGGCGTAACGCCTCTTCCTCAAAGGGTGGACTACCTAATTAGCGAGGCGATTGCTACACAAAACCACCTCCGAAGTCAATTGCTAACAGTTGCATCAGCTTCTCACTCCACCCACCATTAAACATGCGCGCGCAGCGGAGTTTGCCGTCGTCTTCCGAAGTGAAACTAGTCACACATGTGGCTCCGCGCCAACGTGTACAGTACGCCGTACTGGAACCGGTACGGGACACAGGAACACTTGCTTGTTGCTAAAATGGGTCATGAATCAAGGTTTCTTGATTCAACGTCCTCCACATAACCCCTAAACCCAGTTATTAGTAATGAATGCAACATGTCTGGGAATATTCCAACAGTTGAATTATTGATCCCTGGAGAACGGCGGATGAGAGGGATGAATGAGGAGGACAGTCCAGGACCGTCCCGCTGGCCCTATTTGTCGAGTGTCTGAGGGGAATTGGTTCTCTCCGCTATACATCAGATTAACCCATGCTCTCCCTCTCTCTCACACTCACGCAGAGGCGTCATGCCCATTCAAGCTGGGGGGGGGGGGGGGGGCATGTGCCCCACCAGATTTTTTATATCTGAATAATTTTTACATTTCTATTGTATTACTATTATTATAATTTTGTTTACAATATGTAAGTCAAGTCATTTTTTTAAGGCACGTTTAAAAACTCAAGAGCCAACCAAAGTGCTATACAGTCAAAGCATAAAAATTCATAATACAAAAAGGCACAGCAAGAGAAGACAGTACAATCAGATACAACAGTAAACCAACACAGGGATAGAGTAGCACAAAGTACAATATAGCACACAGGGGACAGAAGAACACAAGAACAGATACAAGGGTGAGGGGGCAAGATAAAATTGCATGGGAGTGTGTGAGTGTGTGAGTTAGGGTGTGAAAAATCTGGGTTTATTGAAGGCTAGGGAGTAAAACGTTTTTAGTCGGGACTTAAATGTCTCCAGCGAGGGGGCAGTTCTGATCTCCAGGGGTAGCTGGTTCTACAGCTTGGGGGCCACGGCCTTAAAAGAGTGATCACCTCTCTTTTTGAGTCTGGTGCAGGGGGGGGGACCAGCCGATCCTGGTTGGAGGATCTTAGTGACCTGGGTGCTGAGTAGGGGGGTATGAGCTCTGTGATGTACAGGGGTGCTGCACCCGATAGTGCTTCAAAGGCCAGGAGGAGGATTTTGAATTATATTCTAAATGGGACTGGGAGCCAGTGTAGGGAGGCTAGAACTGGTGTGTTATCTCTTTCTGGTGCCGGTAAGGAACCTAGCTGCAGAGTGATGGACCATTTGAAGGCGGGACATGGCTGCTTGACTAATGCCGGTGTAGAGGGCATTGCAGTAGTCAAGGCGTGATATGATGAATGCATGGATTACTCTTTCCAGGTCAACGGGTGAAAGGATTGGTTTTATTTTTGTAATGTTGCAGAGTTGGAAAAAGCAGGATTTTACAACAGCATTTACCTGCCGGTCGAATTTGAACTCTGGGTCGAAAATTACACCCAGGCTCTTGACGTGGGGCTTGAGGTGGGTGGAGAGTTGTCCTAGGCTATTGGAGAGTGTTTTGGTGGAGGAGGGGGGGCCAAACAAAATGATCTCCATTTTGTTTTCGTTGAGCTGAAGGAAGTTGTGGGCCATCCAGATTTGTATGTCCCTGAGACAGTCTTTAACTACTTTTATGTAGTTATGACCACTTTATATTATGAGTCAAACATATTCTTCTAATTATGTCAGAGAACACACCTCAAAAAGTCACACCCACCCTTTCCCTATGGTATTGGCCTTTTCCAAAAGTTGGTTACAACAGCAAGTAAGTATGCAGCACTCTACTGCGCATCGGAGGAGATTTATGTTACAGCTTAACGCTGTTGCTGAGGTGGTTAGTAGTACGAGTCCCTGTCCCTTCACATGAATGAATGAATGAATGAATGAATGAATGAATGAATGAATGAATGAATGAATGAATGAATGAATGAATGAATGAATGAATGAATGAATGAATGAATGAATGAAAACTTTATTTAACAGATTGCAGAATGGGTACAATACAGTACGGCTCAATACACACAATTGTTAAGGGGATGCAGACCAGAGAAAGACGTTTGTCTTGTTTACATCAGGGTCCCCTATTTTCAATTCATAAACAGTTCATGTTCACGGTTGTGTGTTAAATATAAATGGGAAATGGACTGCATTTATATAGCGCTTTTATCCAAATCGCTTCACAACTTATGCCATTCACTCACACATTCACACACAGACGGCGGAGGCGACCATGCAAGGTGCCAACCTGCTCATCAGGAGCAGTTAGGGGTTAAGTGTTTCGCTCAAGGACACTTCGACACGCTGCCGGGAGGAGCCGGAATCGAACCTGGAACCCTCTGATTACCAGACGACCGCTCTCCATCCTGAGCCACTGTCGCCCCTACAGTATGTGTACTGTATTATGTGCTCAGGAAAGTATTGGTATTATACGGTATGTCTGTGGATTGTGGAGTAATGACGTTAATTGCAGGACCCAGGAAGTGAACTTGGAGAGTTAAGGATTCCTTCTTTTGGAGTCTTGCAGACAGACGTTAAGGTATAGGCATGAAAATCCTACACTATTATTATTTCATATGCATTGTGTTTGGAAAAAACAGCTATTACCATGTTGGCAGGTTCCTTTAATCTGTGGCTTTATTATCTATGTTCCTTAAATTAATTAGCATTGTGGATATAGTCTTTCTTATGTGAATTTATGCAAAGGAATTTATGGAAAGTTGCAAAGGAGAGTAAGGGGGGGAGAGAGAGAGAGAGAGAGAGAGAGAGAGAGAGAGAGAGAGAGAGAGAGAGAGAGAGAGAGAGAGAGAGAGAGAGAGAGAGAGAGAAGGGGGGAGAAAGAGAGAGAGAGACAGAAAGAGGGAGAGAGTGAGAAAGGGAGAGAGAGAGGCACAGAACGAGAGTGAGAAAGAGAGGCAGATAAAGAGAGGGAGAGAGAGAGGCAGAGAGAGGGGGAGAGAGAGAGAGAGTGCCCCCCCCTGTGCGGGTCAGCTGTGCCCCCCCCCCCCCCCCCCCTCCTAATTGTGGCCCCACAGAACTGCGCCGACACCACGCCCCCCCCCCCCCACGTCACAGGGACCTCACAGCTCAGGCCGTCTCCACTGGGGTGAAGCCCAGGCAGAAGAATGGCTCATTGTGTCAAGGATTTTCCCCCTTCCTCACAGAGTAATGAATAACAGAACAGCGAGAGGCAGCGAGAGGATGGGGGGGGGGGGGGGTCGGGAGAGGGAGACGCATCGGGGGAGAGGGGGGGGGGGGGGTTGGTAGAGAAATGGAGGCACAGAGAGAGAGGGAGAAAGAGAGAGAGGGAGAAAGGGAACATTGAGATCCGTGAAGTGACTTTGTCAATAACGCTGGCAGCACTCCAGAGCTCCTGCGGCTGTGGCTCCCAGAACGAGCTTACCGTGCTCCTCTCCTCCCTGTCCCCCCTGCTCTCTCTCGCTCTCCCTCTCTCTCTCCCTCTATCTCTCTCTCTCTCCCTCTCTCTCTCTCCCTCTCTCCCCTCCTCTATCTCTCCCTCTCTCTCTCTCTCTCCCACTCTCTCTCTCTCTCTCTCTACATGGATTTGCTCTCTCCTTTCAGAGGCTCTGTAAGAACAGAACATTGTACTCTGGTCAAACCTCAACATCCAAAACTTCCCAGCTTTGTTCTATAAAAGCTCATCCCCCTCTCGGTTCCCTCTCCCTCTTCCTCTTCCTCCACTGTGTCCCCTGCTGCCTTCCCTCTCTCTCCCTCTTCCTCCACTGTGTCCCCTGCTGCCTTCCCTCTCTCTCCCTCTTCCTCCACTGTGTCCCCTGCTGCCTTCCCTCTCTCTCCCTCTTCCTCCACTGTGTCCCTGTGTCCCCTGCTGCCTTCCCTCTCTCTCCCTCTTCCTCCACTGTGTCCCTGTGTCCCCTGCTGCCTTCCCTCACCCTGCCGATGCATACAAACACATGGACGCACACATCTACACACACACAGACACACACACAGACCTGATGCCGCAGTGGCTGACCTCCACCAGCTCAGGGGCTCAGATTGTGGGGGCCCCCTGGCACTCCCAGTGACTCTGTGTGTGTGCGTGTGTGGGTGTGTGTGTGTGTGTGTGTGTGTGTGTGTGTGTGTGTGTGTGTGTGTGTGTGTGTGTGTGTAATAATAATAATAATAATAATAATGCAGGACCTGTTCGGAGGTCTTTAATCGGCATGCAATTATCCTCAACACACACACACACACACACACCGGAACACACACGCATGCATTGTCTTTGTAGGATCGCCGATGCAATTCATCTCTGCGATTAACCCATCCCGTCGTCCTTCCCCCCAAGGGCAGCCGGGAGCAGACAGACGGCCGCGCCCGGGGACCAATCCAAGTACTCCTGCCCATCTTCGTTAGCGATCTGTTGTTGTGCATGTTTTTCCATTGGGTTTATCTTATCGGGGGGGAAACCCTTGCGAGCACAGGGAGAACATGCAAACTCCAAAGGCCTGGGAGATACCCCACCTGGGTACCTGGCATCATCGAACCCTGGACCTTCTTGCTGTGAGGCGACAGTGTTAACCACTACACCACCGTGCCGTGTGTGTGTGTGTGTGTGTGTGTGTGTGTGTGTGTGTGTGTGTGTGTGTGTGTGTGTGTGTGTGTGTGTGTGTGTGTGTGTGTGTGTGTGTGTGTGTGTGTGTGTGTGTGTGTGTGTGTGTGTGTGTGTGTGTGTGTGTGTGTGTGTGTGTGTGTGTGTGTGTGTGTGTGTGTGTGTGTGTGTGTGTGTGTGTGTGTCTGTGTGTTTTGCAGGGTGGCGGGTGTTGGATGTTTATGTGCTCTTTCCCAGAGGTCCTTCAGGTCCCCACTGTCTAAGCCAGACACTTTCTTTAAAGACCCCCAAGTGTCCCTCCTCCTCCTCCTCCACCACCACCTCCTCTTCCTCCACCACCTTCACCACCACCACCACCACCACCATTATCCCCACTTTGTTTCCACTCTCCTTGACCCCGGTTGCTTCTGGAACGCAGGCCTCACTCTCTCCTCACACCCCTGGGGTTGTGACACACCCCCACACCTGAATGACTCACGGTGTCGACACAGTGTTTTGAGGAGCTGAAGGAGGAGCTGCTCGTTTCTTTATCCTTTCACACACGTTTGTTTTTAATACAAACAAATTAGTTCCATATTTGTGTGTAAGGTACACGTTTGATATTGATACATTAAAAGAAAAACAAAAAACAATATTTGCATACATTGAGGCAAAATTATAATGAAACAAATTTAAGATTTAAATAGAATATTTCCATTTGGAAAGGCGATGGTATTGATTCGTACAAATGAGAGGACAAATGTGATATGATGATGGATAGAATAATAAAATGGAGAGGAAACCTGATTAGATCAGGTCAGTCCATCCGGTCAGTCCATCCGGTTGTGTCTGTGTCTTATCTGTGTCTGTATCTGTCTGTATGTGTGGGGCCTACTGGCCCCATGTCTGTCCTTGCTGTGGCTCCAGGACCAGCCCCTGGGGGTCAGCGAGGCAGGAGAAGGCCTCGTTGGGGATCTTCTCCAGCAGGTTGTTCTCCAGGTGGACTGAGGCCAGCGTGGAGCCCAAACCACCAGGGCGACAGACGGCCCATCGATTCATCGACCTGCGACCGCAAGACAATAAGAAGGTAAGTTTAGATGTATCTGGATTGTCTGTTTCTCTATCTATCCATCCATCCATCCATCCATCCATCCATCCATCCATCCATCCATCCATCCATCCATCCATCCATCCATCCATCCATCCATCCATCCATCCATCCATCCATCTATCTAAATTATGTGTTTGTGCTCATTCCTCAGAGGAACAAACACTGTAGCCTATATTGAGTTGAGACATTCATGAGCTACACTTGAGGGAGACCATATTCCTTCCATATGTTCATCCAGGCCTTCGCCTCTGAATCAATGCACACCAAAAGGGATAGTGAATTCGGACACATTGTACTGTATGTGGGCATTTTACTGGGCACCGTGCCAATGAAAGCTCTGTGATTTGACGATTATACTGAGATTACCCTCCTCTACCTCTAATCGCTCTCTCGTTCTCCGAGCAGGAAGGAAACAGGGGTTCCTCTCATCCATATGGACCACTCTGATTGGTTCTTAGATCGCCTCAGGCTGAGATCAGCCTCCTGTTAGGGCTGTTGAGCCTGTTGACACTTCTCTATACTGCCGGGTTTGTGGTTGAGGAATGTGCATCCATAATGGCTGTACCATGATAACAAACACATGGTACTGTAGCCTGTGAGTCTAACCGCTGGTTTGGGTCAAACTTATAACAGTCAGCCTTATTACTAGCATCGGTGTGAGCGTTTGTTTACTTCTGGCCTGTATATGTGCGTTGGCCATTAATGATGCTAGCCCAACAAGCACACGCATTACACGCACACACCGCTGCTACTTACACTGTAGAATCATCTTTTTATTTTTAATAAAAAAAATTTATCTTGAAAGAAAAAAAGAAAAAAAACATATACCTTGTATTATATAGTTTGTATAGATAGAATATGTTATGTATTATGTTTTGTTTATTTATAGTTTATAGTTATAGTTTGTATAGATAGAATATACGTTGTGTATTATGTTTAGTTTTTAGTTTATTATTTATAGTTTATTTCGTTTATAGTTATAGTTTATATTTATATTTATAGCTTATAGTTATAGTTTGTATAGATATAATATACGTTGTGTATTGTGTTTACAATTCTTCTACGGTTGAGGAGCTGGGAAAAACAAGCATCTCAGGTTTTTCTGAATGTATGTACATTTAAAAAGCTGTGACAATAAAATAATCTGAATCTGAAAAACCAGTCCCTTCAGGATTTAGACACATTTTCCACTGATAACTGCATTGATTTGGATTTGGAAAGTGGTTGTTGCTTTTATGGCAAAGCCATTATACCCGTTTGGTAAATCTACAATGATTTGTGAACATTTATTTTTCTTTTCTTCCTTTTTTAAGGATACAAAAGATTGTATTCACTAAAAGTGTGATGGTTGGTCAGAATTGCAATCCCCAGTTGCAAAATTTTTAAACTGGTACAGTAGTTTAACTACATTTTGCAGTAGTTTTCTGGTAGTTAAACTAAATTCCTATTTGCACAGTGATTGTAGTTCATTACCTTTTGGCTACTTTGAGGTATAGTACTAGTTATCTACAGGACCTACAAACTATGTTATGTATATAAAAGGAAGGAACAAGAACTTTGAGAGACTGGACCCTATCTGACCCGCTCTAATGATAATTCTGATCTTTCTTAAATGTTCCATCTGTGTCTTTGTCATATTCATCCGATGTCTAATTATTTACACAGACTTTCTTTTCCTCATCTAATTTTTTTGTTTTTTTGCCTGTTTAATATGCTTGAATACGCTTGAACTGTATGTTTGTAAGCTCGTGCATCGCTGTAAATGAGGGCCACCTTCAGCGATTTCCCCAAGATATAAATAAAGGTTTGAATGAATGAATGCTGTTGCTTCACATCGGACTAGTAGGCAGCTATTCAATGAGAATTGTGCAATTTGGAATAAACTCAATCGAGTGGCATATTATACAGTCATGTGACTGTATTATACTTGGTTATAATTTGGCGTAACATTTCCTATGTGGCTTTGATCCTCTTGAGTTTGGACTACGATTTCTAAGTAGCTTTGGTAAACCAAACTATATTCCTCTTGATGGTCGCTTTGCTGTAGCTCAACTCCTTCCAGTGTGAAGTCGTTGGTAGCTTCCAGAACAATGCGTTCAGAGTAGCTGTGCACACCGTATACCTGATGTAGTTGTTGTCCAGCGTCACAACCCGCAGGCTCTTCAACTGGCGTATGCAGCGAGGGACCGCCTCCAGACGGTTGTTGTCCAATAGCAGCTCAGCGAGGGACTTGAACGTCCCGACGAAGGAGACCCTGGCCAGGCCCCGGTCGGACAGGGCATTGTGGGACAGACGAAGGGACTCCAGGCCGGGTCGAAGGTGGCGGAATACGTAGGCGGGGATCTCGTCGATGACGTTGTGTTGTAGGCTCAGCTGACGGAGGGGCCGGGGCAGATATAAGGGTACGGTGGCGAACCGGTTATAGGACAGGTCCAGGGATTCTATGGACCTGAGAGGAACACACACACACACACGAGACAATGAGACTTTGGAAACAACCCACCTAATTCATAGAGAGAAATGGTAAATGGACTGCATTTATATAGCACTTTTATCCAAAGTTCCTCACAATTTACCCATTTCACACATTCACACACCGACGGCGGAGGCTACCATGCAAGGTGCCGACCTGCTCATCGGGAGGCATCTATTCTTATCCTAATGGATTTATGCTTCCGTGTTCGCGTTTTTCGCTCTGATTGGCCACTGACGTTTCTGGTCGCGCCAATCGTGTGACGGCAAGTTCTTTCGCCGGTTAAGCTTAGGCACTCTTTCGAAGTTGGTTAAGGTTAGAGTTTGTCTTAGAGCATGGCGATAGAACACCAGCCCTGATTCCAAACTCTAACCTTAACCAACTTCTAAAGAGTCGCCTAAGCTTAACCAGTGATAAACTAGGCGTTAGGTAGTTTGCTGCTGTTCGAGGCGGAAATGGGTGCATCACACGATTGGGCGCACATGTCACATGACCTGAAACGTCAGTGGCCAATCAGATCGCACCAGAAACGTCAGTGGCCAATCAGATTAGCAAAACGCGAACGCGGAAGCATAAATCCGTTAGGATAAGAATAGACGTGGGAGCAGTTAGGGGTTAAGTACGGGGTTCGAATTACGGGGGAGCTAAGGGGAGCTCTACCTCTAGCAATAACCAAACAGGCATTAACCTGGAACCCACAAGGCAAGCGAGGCAGAGGAAGACCCAAAAACACCTGGAGAAGAGACACTGAGCAGGAACTCAAGACAAGGGGACTGACGTGGAAACAGCTGGAGAGGATGGCGCAAGACAGACGTGGGTGGAAACTTTTCATCAATGGCCTATGTTCCGAAAGGAATAAAAGGCCTAAGTAAGTAAAAGTAAGGGGAGCTCGGATTTAGATTTTCTCTACAAAATGTCAACGTTGTATGTTTAGTCGCTAATTACGTTTCAATTTCCAAACATTTGTCTCCGCTAATAAACACAATGCTGGGTCTATTCCTGCTGTGGCCATCCACGTGCGGCGGCGCTGCACTCAAATCACCCAGGTTTACGTCGCCACTTGACCTTGGTGCTGTATTTGAATGGTAAGGAGAGAGAAGCTTCAGCACAAGACACCTGCAGCAGTGACCCTGGTGATGCAACGTTACCTTTCAACTGGACAAGAAAGCAATGGAGTGAGTGGAGAAACATGGCTCTTCACCAAAAATCTAAAGTTGCCGTAACTTTTACTAGTATCCGTGACTTTTAAGTATCGCAACAAGTTGATTTAAGGTAAGAATAAGTGAATTACTTGCTTGAGCAAGAATTACTTGCTTTTAGGACTGGCCCTAGTCCTATGTACTATTGATATTTATTTTAAAAGATTTAAGGATTGTTATAAGTCCGTTCTGTAACTACTGTGCAACTGATCTATTCAGTATTTTTTTTTATCAGATTGACAAATATAATGACTAATCACTAAGAAATATCATTCCGCCTGCCAGCCGCATCCACCAAAATAAAATGCAAAACAATATGACTGCGTTGTTACCGCTACTCACCCGAGGTTAATGCCACATTTAGCTATTTTGCCATCACATAACTCACGAGGAGGCAGCCGTCGCATCTTTTCACCGCAACAGCTCAAACTCTCAGTGGTGAGGAGCAACGCGTGGGAGGCTCACACTGCCCCCGATACTTCCTGTTTCTGCCGTACCGGCTTCACCCAACCGACCTGTAGGAGTCGCTAGGACATTGGGTCTCATTCTCCAACGGACTTGTCTGTTGGTGCATGCTGGGAAAACAAGATGGCGGCGCATGCACCAGCAAGGATTCTCTGCTAATTTGTTTGTTTAAACTAACGAAAAGAACTGAGCAAAAGTGCTAAAAAACTACTGAAACAGAGAAGATAAGAAGGCAAAATAACAATAATGGCAGCCAAACAAAGGAAACTCGAGGAGGACATGGAGGAGATTAAGATGTCTCTACACTCCCTGTCTGAGGAAATCAAAACGATGTCCAAGCAGGAACTATTTACAGAGTTAATGAGCTAAATGAAACAACTGAAAAACCTCTTAAAAGAAAAAGACGAGAAAATTGACTGCCTGGAAAAAAGAATCGATGAGTTGGAACAGTACACTAGAATGGACGACCTGATCATAAGTGGACTGGAGACCACTCATCGAACATATGCAGGTGTGACGACCGGAGAGAGAAGAGGTGCCGACGCCCCGCAAGGTGAACTCGACACGTTGGAACGACAAATCATAACATTCTTTAAAAGCAAGAAAATGGATCTCAAGAGTGAAAGCATATCAGCATGTCACATACTCCCCAGAAGGGACCAGAAATCTAAGCCGACCATCGTGATCCGCTTCGTGTCCCGGAAGGACAAGACGGCATTACTGAGAGAGGCGCGGAATCTGCAGGGGACAGGTGTGTACCTTAACGAGCATCTCACCAGGAGGAACGCGGACATTGCAAGGCAGGCTTGCATCCTCCGAAAAGAGAACAAGATCCAATCGACATGGACGAGGAATTGTAAAATCATGATCCGGCTAAACGGGAAGACACGTGAAGAAGCCAGGGTTGTCACAATTCGAGAGGTGAAGGATCTGGAGCCATTCAGATGACTAACCCATCATGACGGAAGAACAAGGACATGACGGAGTGGGACTGCACACAGATAGAGATGAGTACCAATCGCTCTCAAAAGCTGAATACACAGAACACAAATTACATGATTTTGAATCAAAGGGGTTAGAGAATGCATGTAAAAAGAAAAACAAACGTTATAGAGATTTTATCAAATGTAGAAAAAAGGCTGCTGAAACTAAATACAAAGTGTATAAGAATAAGTTAGTATTAATTATGAGACGGGCTAAGAAAGATTATTATTATTGTTAGGCGAAAATAAAAAATAAGGGCACATGGGACATTCTAAATAAGGTAATGGGAAATAAATCAGCGTCCATAAAAATGCCTAGCCATTTCATTAGTAATAGTAAGACTATAAAAAACATGAATGAGGTGGTTAATGAATTCAACTATTTTTTTTGTAAATGTGGGGCCATGGCAGATGCCATTCAAAAACACGATGAACCATTACAGGAAGGATGGAGAGGAGATAGTAAAGTACTGCAGTCTATGTTTTCGGGAAATGTCAGTGAAGCAGAAATCATATCCATTGTATCAAAGTCAAAGAATAAGACATCCATTGACAGTGATGGGATAGATATGATTATAGTGAAGAAGACAATTGATTGTATAATCAAACCTCTCTGTTATATTTGTAATCTTTCTTTTCAGACAGGTATTTTTCCAGACAGGATGAAGGTAGCAAAAGTGATCCCACTTTACAAAGTGGGAGATAAGCACAGCTTCACTAACTATAGACCAGTATCATTGCTCCCACAGTTCTCGAAAGTGCTTGAAAAACAGTTTTCGCATAAGTTAGATGGTTTTGTGGAAAAGAACAAACTGCTGAGCGAAAGCCAGTATGGCTTTAAGCAAAACAGATCAACAGCGACTGCCTTAATGAATATTATTGAAGAAATAACAACAGCAACAGATAAAAGGAAATTAACAATAGGGGTGTTTATTGATTTAAAAAAGGCATTTGATACCTTAGATCATAATATTTTAATTTCTAAATTACGTTCATATGGTGTGAGAGGAATGGTTCTTGTGAATGGTTGAGTAGTTATCTCCACAATAGGCAACAATATGTGCAGTTGGCAGATGTCAAATCTGAGCTCATGAAAATTGAATGTGGGGTACCGCAAGGTTCGGTTTTGGGGCCCAAACTCTTTCTTTTATATATTAATGATATTTGTGATGTTTCAAAACTATTACAGTTTGTCTTGTTTGCTGATGATACCAATTTTTTTTCGCTCTGGAAATAATTGAAAGGAACTAGCTGAATATATTGTGTATGAAATGACAAAGCTAAAGATGGTTTGATGTAAATAAGCTGAATCACTGAATCTGAAAAAAACTAAATTTATGATTTTTGGCAATCGAAAACTAGATGAAAATATAGAACTGACCATAGATGGAGTTGATATAGAGAGAGTTAATGAATTTCGTTTTCTTGGTGTGATTATGGATGATAAATTAACATGGAAATCTCACATAGCACACGTTAAAAAAAAATCCAAGAGTATTTTTGTTATGAATAAAGTAAAGGATGTGTTAGAGTATGAGGCAATGAGAACACTCTACTGTTCACTCATCTCACTTTATCTCAGTTATTGTGTTGAAGTATGGGGGAATACTTATGGGACCAATATAAAACCATTATATATACTACAGAAGAGGGTTGTAAGAATCACACATAAAGTGAATTATCGAGAACACACAAACGCATTATTTATTAAATCTAGAATAATTAAACTTGAAGACATGTTTAAGTTTCAAACAATGTTAATTATGTTTAGGGCAAGAAATAATACACTGCCAGAAAAACTACAAAATCTTTTTCGTTTAGAAAGTGAGTTTAGTAGGAGAAAATACCATTTTAAACATCAGTTTGCACGTACCACACTTAAACAGATGTGTCCTTCAGTTATTGGTGTAAAGTTGTGGAATTCTCTCCATAGCGAGCTTAAGGGATGTAATAGTGTTTGTCAATTCAAAAATAATTATAAAAAAAAAAAATGGTCAGTATGAAAGTCAAATGTGATCTGAATAGTGAGATATTTTCTTTTTTTCTTTCTTTTATTCTTTATTATTATTATTATTATTATTATTATTATTATTATTATTATTATTATTATTATTATTATTATTATTATTATTATTATTATTATTATTATTATTATTATTATTGAATTTTTTGTCTTGTTTAAACTGTGGATTGTTTGTTTCTTGTATATGGTATAAATGATTATTTTGTGTAAATTAGGTTGTACGCCGACCATCAAGTAAATACTTGTTTAGTTTAGGAATAAGGGGCAGGTAACTATAAGATTTATTCTTCTTCCTGCTCCTTTTGTCCATGGTATGATATTTATGATTGTGTATGAAGAACTCTGATTGTATTGATTCCATGTGGCAAATAAAACTCTGAATCTGAATCTGTCCACAACGTCCAATCCCCACCCACCAGCTTTCCCACCCTCTAACACTGCCAATTGTGTTAGTATGACGGCCGGCCAAGCCGGTAGCACGCAGAGAGCTGGGCTCGATACCAGCATCTCCTGCGTTAGTGGCGAGCGCCTTGCCCACTGCGCCACTCAGCCGCCTGGGTACTTTTATTTTGAAAACTCATTTGTCATTTTGTTTGGGCAACAAGCTAAGTTACTGCTCTGGTGCCGCTAGCATCAGTCAGAGAGACACATCCTGATCGATAACGTAAGGATTTTTCAGCCTAATAAAAGTTAAATATTTTTGTTAATGAATGGTATAGCTAGCTAGCTGGCGGGCGGGCTTCAAGGTAAGGGATGAAGCAAGCCAGCAAGTGAGTAATTTCTGAAGTTAGCTGTTGCTAGCTAACTAGCTAGCTATATATTGTTAAAGTTTTGGTGTTACGTTTTAAACCTGTTTGCATGGGGGGGCAGGTGGCGCACGGAGATTACGTTCGTCACCAACACCGGGAGACACTGGATTCGCCTGTTCGAATCCAGCTCCCGGCGTTGCTATCAGCTTGGCTGGCCGGCTGTATCAGGGGGTGGGAAAGCTGAAGGGTGGGTCCTGGGCGTTGTGGACAGCGACCCCTACAGTTCGGTCGGGGCGCCTGCTCAGCAAGGGTTGGAACTAAGGAGAGATAGTGTGGCCTCCCACACGCTACACTCTCCCCGGTGAGAACCTGCGCGGCCAGGTTGGCCTGCCCCAGGCTGCACATGCGTCGGAGGAAAGCATGTGACAGTCTCCGGTCTCCCGGACCAACAGTAGGGGAAAGTACGCAACAACCAGGAAGGGTGGGATGGG
>NC_140181.1:79860333-80034384 GCF_963971535.1 Notolepis coatsorum
TGAGAACCAGGACACACACACACACACACACACCTACTGTAAACACACGCACACACATACTGTATTGTAAACACACACACACAGACGCACATACAGTACACACACAGCTCCATCTGCCCGAGCTACACCATGCCAGCGTTATACAAGCGGGCTTACGCAAGTTACCATTCTGGGCAGGATAGGCTAACCAGCCAGAGTAGAGAGGACCCATGCCAAGCAGGGTAACCACTCAGAGTAGAGAGGACCCGTGCCAAGCAGGCTAACCAGCCAGAGGACCCATGCCAAGCAGGCTAACCAGTCTAAGTACAGGGGACCCATGCCAAGCAGGCTAACCAGTCTAAGTACAGAGGACCCATGCCAAGCAGGCTAACCAGTCTAAGTACAGAGGACCCATGCCAAGCAGGCTAACCAGTCTAAGTACAGATGACCCATGCCAAGCAGGCTAACCAGTCTAAGTACAGATGACCCATGCCAAGCAGGCTAACCAGTCTAAGTACAGAGGACCCGTGGACTAACCAGACCAAGACTAGACTCTTCAGGCCTGGTGAGGTGAGGTGAGGTGACTCGTCAGAATGATTAGCCTGCAGGTCGTATGCTGTACATATCATATCACTGTGCGTTAAGGCTTACAGACATTCTCATTTGTTGAGCTGGTGTTTAACACGGACCGTTTATCCTAGTTACTGGGAATGCTTAAAAGAACGTTATTTTAATAATTCACTGTGACGATGGCCAAGAATGTGTATAATTTATTAAGACACACGAGCAGAATGTACAAGCTTCACTGCAGGTGGGCTCAGATTGTCTCCTCCCTGGCGCTCACTGCGTGTGTGACTGTGTGTGTGTGTGTGTGTGTGTGTGTGTGTGTGTGTGTGTGTGTGTGTGTGTGTGTGTGTGTGTGTGTGTGTGTGTGTGTGTGTGTGTGTGTGTGTGTGTGTGTGTGTGTGTGTGTGTGTGTGTGTGTGTGTGTGTGTGTGTGTGTGTGTGTGTGTGTGTGTGTGTGTGTGTGTGTGTGTGTGTGTGTGTGTGTGTGTGTGTGTGTGTGTGTGTGTGTGTGTGTGTGTGTGTGTGTGTGTGTGTGTGTGTGTGTGTGTGTGTGTGTGTGTGTGTGTGTGTGTGTGTGTGTGTGTGTGTGTGCATGCATGTGTCCGTTTGTATGTGTCGGTACATCTATTTGTGTGTGTCTTCACATTAGTGTGGATTTTAGCTAGTGGGTGTGTGTATCTATGTGTGTGTGTGTGTGTGTGTGTGTGTGTGTGTGTGTGTGTGTGTGTGTGTGTGTGTGTGTGTGTGTGTGTGTGTGTGTGTGTGTGTGTGTGTGTGTGTGTGTGTGTGTGTGTATGTATGTCCTCACGTTTATGTAAGCTGTTGTGAAACTGACTAGTTTCTGTCGAAATATGAAAGGGTTTCCGTCCCAGGTCTTATAGCGGAAGACACACACACACACACACACGCACACGCACACGCACACACACACACACACACACACACACGTGCAAGGCTTGGGTGGGTGGATGAGTGAAGAGACAACCCGTGTCTCCGTGCAGCCACTCTGAGCCCAGGGCAGTGATAAATCTACAGTGGGGCCATCCTAAACACTCCTGACTAATGGAAAGCAACTGGACTTAGAATAACAACCCTTCAGCCGGACTTTACCCCCCTCTTCATGCATTAAAAAAAAAAAAAGACACCTCCATAACATCTGCCGAAAAGCATCGACTGTGTAGCCGCACTGAAAACAGTAGTCTGGATGCGCTGAGCGCTGTGGTAGTTACACCCACGCGTGGGCGAGGCGCTGATGAGCGGGTGCTGCCATCGCTCCTGTTCGTCTGCTGGATTCCTTTATCCAGCAAATCTCTTAGTTACAACAATATTGTGTTCGCTGGTTCATTCAAGTGAGGTGTCTTGCTCCATGGCAGGAATGAAATAAAGCCCTATCCTAATAACACATGTATAGTATTTATAGTAGTATAGCTGACGTTATGGGTAGGCATCTCTCTGAGTGTTGTTGTTGTTGTTGTATATTGATATGAGACATGTTGATGTGAGACATGTTGATGTGAGACATGTTGATATGAGACATGTTGATGTGAGACATGTTGATATGAGACATGTTGATGTGAGACATGTTGATGTGAGACATGTTGATGTGAGACATGTTGATATGAGACATGTTGATGTGAGACATGTTGATGTGAGACATGTTGATATGAGACATGTTGATGTGAGACATGTTGATATGAGACATGTTGATATGAGACATGTTGATATGAGACATGTTGATATGAGACATGTTGATATGAGACATGTTGATGTGAGACATGTAGATATGAGAGCCCAGACTACTGAACCTGTTGTTGTGTTTCATTAAAGAGTACAATACTGTACCGTCCAAGAAATGAGCCAATATTCATAATGATGTCCCTATAAAAAATGATTTACAACATTATTTAATCTTCATTGTGTATTTTCTTGGATAGCATAACAGTGGAGTCTGTATTTGTTTGTGTAGCTTGTCACATTGGAGTACAGTTGTTATATGATTGTTAACATAATGCTCTTGGATGAAAGGCCTTCGGAGAGACTTTTATTATTTAGGCTACACGCCCAGTGCCCCTCACATAGGGGTTTGTTGATGCTTCATTTAGGGAAGTGTCTATTGGGTGGGAGGGAGGGTGGAGGAAGGGGGAGATGTGCTCATGGTGTTTTTTATTGTTTATAGCTGCCAGACTCATGTTTTTGTTAAATTTTTCTTTCAATTCGATTATGCCCATCAGACTACTTTCATTTTTCTGTAATAGAAATAGAAATAATAAATCAGCCAGCATTGTTATGAACAGCATCACCTTGGTCTCTTGGGCCAGTAACTAATTTGTTTGATAAGCTCTACTTTTGCTCCTGTTGTTGTTTAGAAGTGACACTGAACAGAGCTACAGCTGCCTTCCATGTCGTCATCACCGTCATCCTCTCGTGGAAACGCTCGGTGCTAGAAGAGGTCTGCTGTGTTGGGAGTGTTTAACCTATCGATGGAGACTTTTTATTTTTTTATTATTATGTTTTTTGGTAGATATTTTATTGGTTTTACCGGGCAGTCCGGTAGAGAGAGAGAGGAAGTATGGGAGATAGAGGGGGGAAGACATTTGGCAAAGGTCGCCGGGTCCGGGAGTCGAGCCCGGGACGGCCGCGTTGCACCGCAGTGCTGTACGTGGTGCGCCACCCTGGCGCCCCGATAGAGACTTTTCTATTGTGTATATCCTCATATCACACAGCCCTTATCCCCGACCCCAGGTATTATTATTGATATTCCGTTTATTGTTTCTTTGTTTTTGTTGTCTGTTGTTTGTCCGTCTCTCTATATGTGTTATAATTTTGTTTGTACCTTTATGCAATTCAAAAACTGAAAATTAAATATATGAAACATAAAAAACCATTAAAAAACATTAAAAAAAACATTAAAAACCATTAAAAAAACATACTCTTGGCTGTATAGACATGCAGTGTTCTGGCTCTTACACAGTGGGATAGGATCAGTGAGGGTTTTTGTGGAAGGCAGAGCAGGCAGGTAGGTGGAGAGGAGATGACAGATTGAGGAGCATTACTGTGATTGAGACTGACGGTTCATAAGGAGCATGGAGATGAAAGCAAATGTGTGTGCGTGTGTTTGTGTGTGCGTGCGTGCGTGCGTGCGTGCATGCGTGTGTGTGTGTGTGTGTAAAGATGAAAGCCGGCTGTTAGTTGTGCCTCTAAGGCAAACCAGCTAATTTCACGGCTGTTACGGCAGCAGGATTTATGTTCAGATAATAGTACTGGTATCAGACTGGTACTGTACCTGGGTGCTCACACACACACACACACACACGCACGTACACGCACACGCACACACACACACACACACAAGCTTGGGTGGACGGATGAGTGAAGAGAGGACCTGTGTCTCCATGCAGTGATAAATCTCCAGTGGGGACCAGACCAGCCTCCTCCATCCTAAACGCTGCTGTAGAGCGTGATGGATGTTCCCTTCTACAACGCAGTGCGAACGCGGCCCTACTTTGGTAACTTTGTGACACTGTATCACTAATGTTTTATGGCCCTTCATCATAGTCACCGTCGCTACTGTGTCTCTTTACCTGTTGAGTCATGGGGCACCTCCAGTAGCACCAAGATATATCAACCATACAGCATAACAACTTATCTCTTTAACTAAACCAGATATATCAACCATACAGCATAACAACTTATCTCTTTAACTAAACCAGATATATCAACCATACAGCATAACAACTTATCTCTTTAACTAAACCAGATATATCAACCATACAGCATAACAACTTATCTCTTTAACTAAACCAGATATATCAACCATACAGCATAACAACTTATCTCTTTAACTAAACCAGATATATCAACCATACAGCATAACAACTTATCTCTTTAACTAAACCAGATATATCAACCATACAGCATAACAACTTATCTCTTTAACTAAACCAGATATATCAACCATACAGCATAACAACTTATCTCTTTAACTAAACTAGATATATCAACCATACAGCATAACAACTTATCTCTTTAACTAAACTAGATATATCAACCATACAGCATAACAACATTTATTTAACTAAACTAGATACATCAACTATATACTGCACCAACAGATATAACAACATATTTCTTTAAGTAGCCTAAACTCTGCCACTAAACTAGATACAGTATATCAACCATACACACACACACACACACACACACACACACACACACACACACACACACACACACACACACACACACACACACACACACACACACACACACACACACACACACACACACACACACACACACACACACACACACACACACACACACACACACACACACACACACGCGCACACACTTGAGCAGTTGTTTTTGCATTTTTGCTGTAATTGCACAGATTCATGTACACACATGACCCAGAGAAAGACAGAGAGGCAGACTAGGTCAGTCCTCCACAAACCCAGCAACCCCTAGACACTCACAGCACTGGAACGCAGACAGGTAAGAGTTCTACCGCAGGTCTGATTAAGATGATCTAGTGTAATATAAACTTTATGGACTTTATGAAAACCCTGCTCCCTCAATCCTGCAAACTTAGGAGGGAAATGAGGAGGAAATATGCCAAAATATTAGGTTATTCATTTATAACACACACATATACATACACACACACACACACACACACACACACACACACACACACATTATACACAAACACTCCCCTGGCTGTTCCCAAGTGGAGTGAGTCATGTTAATAATGTAAAAGTAAGTGTGAGCCTGAGGACACTGGCAAACAGCATCCAACCAGACCCCAGGTTTACTGAACGCAGAACGCAGGCCCAAACCCAGCTCCCTGTAGCCTCCCCCCCCCCCCCCCCCCCCCAGCCTCAGGTCCACCTCCAACCCCTCTACCCCCTGTAGGCTTACCCTAGCCTCCAGTTCACCTCCAACCCCTCTACCCCCTGTAGGAGACTTACCCTAGCCTCCAGTTCACCTCCAACCCCTCTACCCCCTGTATGCTTACCCTAGCCTCCAGTTCACCTCCAACCCCTCTACCCCCTGTATGCTTAACCTAGCCTCCAGTTCACCTCCAACCCCTCTACCCCCTGTATGCTTAACCTAGCCTCCAGTTCACCTCCAACCCCTCTACCCCCTGTATGCTTAACCTAGCCTCCAGTTCACCTCCAACCCCTCTACCCCCTGTATGCTTAACCTAGCCTCCAGTTCACCTCCAACCCCTCTACCCCCTGTAGGAGACTTACCCTAGCCTCCAGTGCACCTCCAACCCCTTTAATCTGTAGTGGAAGGCTTACCTATAGCCTCCAGTCCACCTCCAACCACTCTACCCTCTGTAGGAGGCTTACCTATAGCCTCCAGTCCACCTCCAACCACTCTACCCTCTGTAGGAGGCTTACCTATAGCCTCCAGTCCACCTCCAACCACTCTACCCTCTGTAGGAGGCTTACCCTAGCCTCCAGTGCACCTCCAACCACTCTACCCTCTGTAGGAGGCTTACCCTAGCCTCCAGTGCACCTCCAACCCCCTGCAGGAGGCTCGGACACTGGTTGGGGAGGGCTTTCGTTCGGCTAAGCAGGACCAGCGTTGCTCCGGTTTGTGTTAACATTGTGGCTGTTTTCTTTTCATTCACTCTTGCTCCGCTCCAGCCTCGACTCCAGGCTACGTCTTCAAACACCCGAGGAGCGCTCCATAATCTCCGGACGATTAACCGTCCCTGCGAACAGCTCCATGTGGCTTCAGTTAAGTTATGTTTCAACAGGCCCATGAAACTAATGGCCTGCTTCTGAGGGCCTGTTTATTAAGTTTGTCCGCTGGACATAATTTCTCAACTGGAAGGGGTTTTATTCTTCTGTGAGGAACCCCCCCCCCCCCCCCCCCCCTCCCCTCCCCGACTTCCTCCTCTGTTCCGTGTCCTCTGCGGCTGTGTTTCTGGCGATGTTGGAGTCACTTAGAATCCAATCGATTAAAAAACGACAGAGCTTTCATCCTCTACTATTTGGTAAGAGGACATACAGACCCTCATCTGCACCTTTGGTTACACTGCATGCTTGCTCACATGCTTATATTCAGAGTTGATTATATTGTTTACACTGCTTATTTCTATCTTTACTATAACTGTATTGCCTATATTTATGTCTTTCTACTATTACCCTGCCCATACCTCTACTTCCCCCCCCCATGCTGCTATGATGCCTGAATTTCCCCAATGGGAGCAATACAAGAATATCTTATCAGTTTGGACAGGGATGACCTTCTTCTTGTGTCAAAAGTTTAACCCTTTCCGGTGTACAATCTCACATTACGAGATTAGGATTTTGAACATTCCAATGATGATGTCACAAAGCTATCGATAGAAGCAACCGTTGCGATTGGAGGATCAAGAAAAGAGGGCAGGGTTTGAGATAGGTCAATTGACCCCATAATCACTCATGCGATCCGGATATGGCGTGAAACACAAAAAAAAGATTCTATCCCACATAAATGGCATAATCATACTCCCTTATTCAATAACAATGCACTCTTGATTGGAAAACAACCTATAAGATTCCCTAGATGGGAAAAGCAAGGCATACACTCATTAGGAGACGTTTTCAACAAACAGGGTTTCTGTAGTTTCGATGAAATACGCAAAAAAATTTATCTCACCAAGTCCACATATTATTTCTACGCACAGTTATTGGCATGTTTGAAGGCTCACGGTGTTCCATTAACGATACCAATTGCACACCACAGATACCACACATTTTTCTATGAAAGAGAGACATCGAGAGGTTTTGTATCAGATTTTTATCATCAATTACTAACGGCCTCGTATGAAACCCTCCACCTAGACTCTATTTGGAGGAGGGATATACCAGACCTGGAAATAGATTTTGAGTGGCAAGAAGCCTGGGCAAATGTTCGACTTGCATCAAGGAACCCGGACCATCAACAAATCAATCTTAACTATATCCATAGGACATACTTGACTCCTATAAGACTGAACAGAATGGGTCTTAAACAAGACTCCAAATGCTCCTTATGTACAAATGGGGACGAGGGGACATTTATGCACATGTACTGGGACTGCCCACCAGTTAAAATATTCTGGAAAGAGGTGACCCAGCAATTATCAAATCTCTTAACTCTGAATATACCTGTACACCCCTCTGTATTACTGCTGAATGATGTTTTTGAGAATGCAGTACAGCCACAGCTAAAGAGATTGGTTTTATCGGGTATCACAGTGGCTAAAAAGCTGATAGCATCACGATGGTTCCAACCAGAAAAAATTTGCCGAAAGGTCTCGATTATTACATATCTCGATGTGATTTATCAAGAAATATCTACAGCAAGAATTTTGGGTCTCAATTAATCAAAAATGAAAATGTGGTTAGAAGTGGTGGAGATAATAAAAGCTAGCATATAATGGTAGTGTCTGGTTAGGAGCGTGGGATAATGGATGGATTATCCAATGGGGGGTCCGGGAGGGGGGGGTACGAGCTAGAGCATATGTGTGTAGGGTATTAGATAGCAGGTATTGAGGGTATATCCTGTATAAGACATTTAACTATATGGTGATTTCATTGGATGTGCACTGTTAATAATGCTTGTATATCTTATCGTGTGTTGTCATGTTTGTTTATATGTTTGTTTAAAAAATAATAAAAAAAATAAAACACAGAGATAGGTCAATTGATTGAAGCGGCGTGGGAGCCACTCGTCTCGTCGACTTGGCAGTCGGGTGGCTGGTGAGACAAAAGGCTCCCAACGCCAGAGTGATAACGAGGCATCAGCCACACCTGGGGCACCTCGTAAAAGAGGAGCTGTCCCAGGTGTGGGCCCTATGGGCTCAGGGCTTTAAGGTGAATAGGCACCAAAAAAAACTTTGGTCGATTTTGAGATTTCTTTTAAATATTTTGCTTCCTTAACATGTCTTATTTCAAACTAGTGGCAATAAAATATCAAAAACACAAACTATTAGTTGTTTATTTTACTTAATCTTGTCTGATTGTGTCCAGAAATCACAATTACAGAAAAACAAATTATGCGTTTTTCTTACACGTAAGAGATGAAATTAACCATTTCCCTAGCACCTACACACACCATACTTTCCACATTTATTCCTATCTATATCCTGATTCTTTTTACAGAGGGATTTGTTGATATATCATTCATAGCCTGATTTATAGTACATTTATACCAAAAAACCTGGCGAAAAAATCGATTTTTTTATGACTGTAGACAGTATTTCCTGATTTATGGGATGATAAAAAGACATCCCTTCTGTAAAAAGTTCATTGTGTTATGTGTCAACATAATGATTTTTTTTTTTATCTGGCATCATCCAATGTTCGTGATTCTGTTCCTGGTGATAGATGCAAATTAGCGCATATTAGGTAACGCCTATTTTGGGTATATAAACATAAAATCTCTGAAAACATGCAATATGTTTTTTCTTAGTTGTTATGTACATAACAAACTGGGAAAGTTTCATAGTGATATCTATATATTATTTTTTTATTGCCAATTCACCTAGACTGTCTCACCTTAAAGTCCCCATGAAATGCTATTTGATTCCACATCATTTATGTGTTTCCTGTAAAAACAGGAAGCTAGGGAGGGACCTGTCTTGGATATTGACTGGCAGTTATAGTAGCCAATAGTGCTGAATGTGCATTACGGCCAATCCATTAGCTTGCAAGCTAATGTTAGCAACATAGGTTAGCAACATTATGCAACATTAGTAACGTTAGCTAGCTAGCTAACATTTGTTAAATTTAGTTAAAGAGGCAGAGTGCTAGCTCAGTTACAACAATGTTATTAACAGATTGCAGAATGGGTACAATACAGTACGGCTCAATACACACAATTGTTAAGGGGATGCAGACCAGAGAAAGACTTTCGTCTTGTTTACATCAGAGTCCCCCATTTTCAATTCATAATGATGCTGTGCTGGATGACTGTTCAATTTATTTATTTTAGATTTCTAGGAAATGGCAAAAATCTATTTTGATTTCATGGGGCCTTTAAATGGGCTAGTTTCAGTTTACTTCAGGATTTTGGTTGAGGAAGGCCGGTGTTATTTGAGTTTAATTTTGTATTTGTGTTTAATAAATGAGCGGTTCTGCCGAATCTTGAATGTGTGTTTTTTGGCCGTCATGTTGGCTTGTGCACCGGCACTGTGGGTGGAGGGAGGGCGGTTGTATTTGAGGCTGGCGGAGGTCATGCATTTTTCACCATTAAATATCCGCCTACAGACCATAATTGATGAGTCCAGTAACTTCCGACACACTCCCAATGCCAACGACCATCAAAGAGCTTTAAATGGCTTTTTGGTTTGTTTCAGTTTTGTTCTGAATTTTGGTTGAGGAAGACCGGTGTTATTTTAGATTACATTCGATTAGATTCAAATATATTCTCATTATACAGCACAAGTACAGTGCAACAAAAATAAGTTTGGCATTAAACCAGAGTGCAAATGTTACAGTAGTGCAACAGCAATGTACAGGTGGTTAAACTGGGTACAAAATATACAAATTAGTACTACTGAGTTTATTTGAGTTTAATTTAGTATTTATAATAATAATAATAATAATAATAATAATAATAATAATAATAATAATAATAATAATAATAATAATAATAATAATAATAATAATAATAATAATAATAATAATAATAATAATAATAATAATAATAATAATAATAATAATAATAATAATAATAATAATAATAATAATAATAATAATAATAATAATAATAATAATAATAATAATAATAATAATAATAATAATAATAATATCACAAGTTAATTGAAAGTAAACTGAACACATCCCTGGTTTCCAGTGCGATGGCTTTAGCCTTCTGTCACACTGAGAATGTCACAGTGTGTCTGCTCTCTGGGCGGCATCGAAAATAGCAGACACGGCTAATAAGGCAACGGTGCCAATTAGAGGCCTGCTGGTCCGTGAGCTAATGAGGTCAAGAGTCGGGCGTCGTATAGGCTGGGGCCGAAGGTCAAATGAAGGCTCAGAGTGTTGCCTGGATGGGTTTAAGCCAAGGTTTCATCAGAACTCTCTCTGTCTTTCCATTCCAAACTGCCTGTTTTGTCCTTTCTCTTTAGCTATATTTGCTTCAATCTCTTTATTCTTTTGTTGTTGGTTTTTTGCTCCATATATGTTTATTCATAGACTTCCTGCTAATTCTCTCTTTCCTCTTTCTTATTCTTCTACCCTTCTCTCTCCCTCTCTCTCCATCTCTCTCTCCCTCTCTCTCCCTCTCTCTCCATCTCTCTCCCTCTCTCTCCCTCTCTCTCCATCTCTCTCTCTCCCTCTCTCTCTCTCTGAAGCTCTCACTGTGGTTCACAAGGATCCCAGGGAGCAAAGAAAAAACCCACTGGAATTCACTATATTTAAACAACACACACACACAGACACTAAAACTCTCCTTCACACGCCTGTTTGTTCATCTGAGTACACAGTGTCAGCTGTCACGACATCTATAATATGTATGTGTGTGTGTGTGTGTGTGTGTGCGTATGTATGTGTGTGTGTGCGTATGTATGTGTGTGCGTATGTATGTGTGTGCGTGTGTGTGCATATGTATGTGTGTGCGTGTGTGTGTGTGTGTGTGTGTGTGTGTGTGTGTGTGTGTGTGTGTGTGTGTGTGTGTGCGTGCATGCGTGTGAGTCAGAGCATCAGTAACTGTTGGATATTGATGAAAGAGATGTTAAAACCACTAATCTAGCTTCACATCAAGGATTAATTCACCATCACTAATCCAGTGATTACAAAATGCTTAGAAGATAAAAGAACAAGAAAATTGTCCAGTCTTGAATTTAAAACATGAGTGCACCCTCTTGTGGCCGAAACATGTACTGCATGACATTATACGCAACACCGCAATACAGCCAAGGATCTCACTTCTAAAAGGTTCTTACACACAAAGGTTACACCAACTTTGAGACAAAGTTGTCATTTATGAGGTTTTACATGCATGTTCTAAAAATGTCAGTGATACAAACGTTTTTATCATTATCCATTCCAAAGTATGAATGCTATAGCCTATAGGTATACTTTTCATCAGTTTGAAATGATCATACAGGTTTGAATCTAGGATAAAGATAAATAACATTTTGATGAATGAGACCCCAGGCTCTGATGAATGGATGGATGGATGGATGGATGGATGGATGGATGGATGGATGGATGGATGGATGGATGGATGGATGGATGGATGGATGGATGGATGGATGGATGGATGGATGGATGGATGGATGGATGGATGGATGGATGGATGGATGGATAGTAGAGGTTGGAGAAATAATCAATTAAATTATTTGATTATTCAAAATTCAATAATTGATTTTCTTAGTCCAGTTTTTTGGGGGTTGAATGTGAAACTAGACACTCTAGTGTCTATGGGTCGGTTTAGAACCTTGATGACCAATCAGGTCACCACAATATGTTGTTGTTTTTAAATGATTACCTGTTTTATTTTTTATTACTCTATTACTTATTACTGATTGTCTGAATGAATGAATGAATGAAAACTTTATTTAACAGATTGCAGAATGGGTACAATACAGTACGGCTCAATACATACAATTGTTAAGGGGATGCAGACCTGAGAAAGACGTTTGTCTTGTTTCCATCAGGGTCCCCCATTTTCAATTCATATAGACATTTATGACATACACAACATACATGACATTTATGGCATAGGGACATATAGGTATTTAGTACTGATACATTTGTGACATAGGCGGTATTCAAATATACAGTACTGTTACCCCTAGATCCTGACAGAGTATATACATATGATGGGGAGGGGACTGTACATTAGGAGGGGGTGGGTGGGTGGGAGGGAAATATACATACGGCGGGGAGGGAATATATACATGCGGTGGGGAGGAGACTGTCTATTAGGAGGTGGTGGGGGTTTTGGGCATTTACGGTGGCCAGTTTCGAATTGCAGCCTCCCGTAGGTGCTCTTTAAGGGCGGTTTTGAATGTGGGCAGGGATTCACATTCCTTTACAGCTTTGGGTAGGGCGTTCCACATTGTTGTGGCATAATTGCGGAACGTGTTTAGTCCCTTGTTTGAGCCGAATCTGGGTTTAACATGATTTGTTGAGCTTCCTCTGGTGTAGTGGTTGTGGTATTCACTGACCTTTGGGAAGTATTTTGACATGTACATGGGCACCCCGGTCGTATAGTGTATCTTGTAGACCAGGCCCATTGCAAGTTGCTGTACTCTGTCGTCTACTCTAAGCCATCCTAGGTTGGCAAAGTGGGCAGGGGTGAGGTGGGTTCTGGGGTTCAGGTCAAGTAGTAGTCTGACCAGTTTGTTTTGTGATGTTTGTAATTTTGTTTTAAGCGCCTTTGAGGTGCTTTGGTACCATGAGGTGCACGCATAGTCATAGTACCCTTGAATGAGTGCTCCTGCCAGAGTCTTCAGGGTATTCTTGTTTACCAGAGAGGAGATCCGGTACAAGAATCTAGTTCGTTGGTTGACTTTTTTTATTACATTGGATGCCATTTTGTCACAGGAAAGATTTGCCTCTAGGATGGAACCCAGGTAGGTAATTTCGTCTTTCCTTGTGACAATATTGTCACCCACTGTAACTGAGAAACCGTCGGTCTTGCTGAGTTTGTTATTTGAACCGAAGAGAATGGACTCTGTTTTGCCCATGTGTAATGATAGTTTGTTATCAGCGAGCCATATGCAGATTTTGCCTAGTTCCGTGCTGAGGGTTTTTTCAACCTGCAATTTGTTCTTGTCAGAGACCAGCAGGGCTGAGTCGTCCGCAAACAGGAACAAGTTGCAGTCACAGGCTGACGACATGTCATTTGCATAAATTAGGAAGAGTAGCGGTCCTAGTATGCTTCCTTGTGGAACACCACAGCTCACTGTGAGGGGGGGGGATAGAGTACCGTTTACCTCTACCATCTGTTCTCTCCCCTCCAGGTAGGATTGCATCCAGCTCACTGATAGGCTATCAAAACCAATTGCTTTTAGCTTGTCCATTAGAATGGAGTGATTGACAGTGTCGAAGGCCTTTTGTAGGTCCAGCATGACCATGCCGCAGTATTTGCCAGCGTCCACCTCTTGTTTGATGTGGTCGTTCAAATAGAGGAGGCATGTGTCAGTGGAGTGGGACGTTCTGAAGCCAGATTGGAATTCGTAGATTAGGTTTTTTTCCGCCAGGTACTTTTCGACCTGTTCGTAGACTATTTTCTCCATGACTTTCGAGATGGAGGTAAGAATAGAAACAGGGCGGTAGTTGCCTGGGTCTAATTTGCTGCCCTTTTTGTGTAGAGGGGTCACTCTCGCAATTTTGAAGTCCTTGGGGACGTGCCCCTGTCTTATAGAGAGGTTTATTATGTGTGTGATGACTGGGGTGATGGCGGCTGCTGCGTCTCTGAGGAATTTGGAGGGGATGTTGTCATGGCCAGTGGCCTTGTTAGGTTGGAGGGCGCTCAATTTTTTGAGTACCTCATCGGTTGTTACCATTTCAAGTTTGAAGTCGTCTTTGTGGACCCCTAGGTTTTTGTAGTATGCTACTATGTGTTCTACCCCATAATGCCCTGAGTGGGAGGGTAGTTTGTTTACCAGTGTTGTGGCTATGTTTGTGAAGAAGATGTTTAAGTAATTGGCTACATCCAGCTTGTCTGTGATGAGCGTGTTGTCCGTCTTTATGTTTATGTTTGAGAATCTGGTTTTAAGTTTTTTACTGCAGCCTAGTTGATTATTGAGTAATTTCCAAAGTTCGCAGGGTTTGTTTTTGTTTTCCTCCGTTTTGTCGTTGATGAAATTTCTTTTTGCGGTTCTGATCATGATGTTTACGTCATTTCTTAGTCTGTTTCTTTGGATTTTTAGTTCAACCACGTGGGCTTGGAGTTCACTGTTTGAGCTTTTGGAAAGCTTTGTCTGACTTTTATGAAGTTCAGAGCATTTTTTGTCTCTGGTTTTCATAGCGGCCAGTATTTCAGTGTGCATCCATGCCTCAGCGCGATTTTTAACCCTGGTGGTTCTTATCGGTGCCATGTTGTTGAGTATTGCTGTGAATTTGGTTTTGAATCCAAGCCATGTTTCTTCAACCTGTGTACCACTGAGCTCATCTGACCAGTCCAAGCTCCCCAGTTCTAGGTTAAAGGCCTCTCTAGAGTAAGTTTTGAGGTCTCTAGATGTGACTGTTTTGTGACAGCCGGCCTTCTGTTTTAGCTTTTTGCGGGTACAGAAAATCATATAATGATCACTTAACCCGCATGCTATCACCCCTTTACTGGAGATCATGGACTTGTCAGAGGTCAAAATGAGGTCAATGGTGGTTTGTGTTGAATCGCATACCCTTGTGGGTTGTGTGATTAGCTGGCTGAAACCGTGCAGGTCAGAAAATCTACTGAAGGCATGAAGGTCTGATGTTTCTGTATTTATTAACGCATGTAACATGTATGCCTTATTATAATATGACATCTCGATGACACTGTAAATTAGTTTAACTACTCAGTGTATTTATCGAGTATAAAGATTGAATGTAATCCCTGTGACAGTAACTGAAGTAAATTATATTGCCTCCATTGTTTGTTGTTTTTTAAATTTTTTGTCCTCACTTTTTCCCCCGTATTTTTCTCCCATCCCAATTTAGTCGTTATGCCAATTCCCTTCCTGGTCGTTGGGCGCATTTCCCCCCCACTGTCGGCCTAGGGAGGGTGAAGACTATCACATGTCTCCTCCGATCGATACATGTGGAGTCAGCCAGCCGCTTCTTTTCACCTGACAGCGAGGACTCTCACTGGGGGAATGTAACGTGTGGGAGGATCACACTACCTCCCCCAGATCCCTTACCTGCTGAGCAGGCGCCCCGACCGACCAGTAGGAGTCGCTGTTTACAATGACCAGGATACATACCCCACCGGCTTACCACCCGCTAACACTGCCAATTGTGTTAGTAGGGACGACTGACCAAGCCGGAGGTACCGCTGACAGCTGGATTCGATCCCAGAGTCTCTGCGGTGGTAGGCAAGTGCTTAGTCCACTGCGCTACCCAGCCGCACCATATTGCCTCCATTGTTGTATGCATGTGTGTAACAAGTGAAACAACATACTTAAAGGTGCTATGGCATAACATTTGTATGTAGACGAATCATTTAAATAAAATTATACATCATTGCTTTTACACTGAAAAAAGTTTTGATTATGAATTTTAACCATAAAAAAAATATGTACAGGTCCAAAATGAATGTTGTTATATGCATGTTGTGTGCATGTTGTGTGCATGTATCCCCTCCCTCCCATTTCCCCACGTGGAATTCACCTGATTGGATAAATTCCTCTGCTCCCGTTTTCATGATCCATTGAGAATTTACACGGTTTCTTAACCTTTTCTTTTTTTTATAATTTTTTAGCATTTTTACAGCTTTTATTGGCCACGCAGGACCGACAGAGGAGAGGGCGAGCGGGAGGAGAGGTGGGGAGGACATGCGACAAATAATGACGGGAGCTGGGATCGAACCCGGGTCGGCCGCGTAGGTGCGCAAGGCACTATGGTATGCGCCACGAGGGCGCCCCTTCTTAACCTTTTCAAGTCAGGAACCCAAATTGTATTTAAAAAAAAAAATAGATCCCTGTTGATCTCTCTCTCTCTCTCTCGCTCTCTCTCTCTCTTGCGCACACCTGATGGACAGAGTGTTTGATGACTTACTTGAGGTGGCTCCAGGTCCTGTCCTCGATGACCTGTTCGTGAAGCAGGTTGTGACTCATGTTCAACTGTTTCAGGTGGACAGACTTACTGAGGACCACCGCAGTCAACTCATCGATCTGATTCTCACTGATGCTCAGCTCCTACACACAGAGAGAGAGAGAGAGAGAGAGAGAGAGAGAGAGAGAGAGAGAGAGAGAGAGAGGGAGATGAGAGAGAGATGAAAGAGAGATAGAGAGAGGTGAGAAAGAGTGTGAGAGAGAGATGAGAGATGAGAGAGATGAGAGTGTGTGTGAGAGAGAGAGGGAGATGAGAGATGAGAGAGAGGGAGATGAGAGATGAGAGAGAGAGAGATGAGAGAGGGGGGAGAGAGAGATGAGAGTGTGAGAGAGAGAGATGAGAGAGAGTGTGAGGGAGATGAGAGAGAGAGAGAGAGCGAGAGCGAGCGAGAGAGAGAGAGAGAGAAATATAAGAAAGAGGAAAGAGATAATTAGCAGGAAGTCTATCAATAAACAAAGTGTATGGAGCAAAACAACAACAACAAAGAAATGAAGAGATTAAAGCAAATATAGCAAAAGAGAAACAGACAACAGCTAGATCAGGCTATTTGGAATGGAAAGACAGAGAGTGTTGGTTATCCAAGAGAAGGTGTTTCATGTTCATGACATTTGGAAACAGGTTTTTTTGAGGCAAATCATAATGCAGGGGGTGGAGCAGTGTGGCACATATTCAGACCTACGTGGCTGCAGGTGAGCATTCAATGTGGCATTTCAGTAGTGGGCTTATAAATAATAAGCACACTTTATTATTCCCATGGATATGTACAGCCCTGTCCTATATTCTATTCTATTGTATTTTTAATTTTTTTTAAATAAGTCAAGTCAGATTTATTTGTCCAGTCCCCAAAATCACAATACGTGTCTCAATGGGCTTCACAGGCCAACAGAGTTACAACACCCCCTGGCTGCACCCCCCCCCCCCCCCAAGAAGAGATGGAAACACACCTCAGATGGGCAATTCAATGAGAGATCCAATTAGGATGACCAGACGTGCTATAGGTGTTGAAGTGGGCAACATTTCAAAAGGAAATACAATGAGAAAGTAATAATAAGAGACATTAATAATAATATATATTATTATTAATAATGGCGATAATGAACAATAATAATAATACATCAGATTTATTTAGCGCTTTTCCGAATGCTCAAAGACACAATATAAGTAAACTCTGTGTGGAGTTTGTATGTTCTTCCCGTGCTCACAAAGGGTATCTCCTCCAGAAAAAGATATAAACCCAATGGAAAAACATGCAGAACAGATCGCTGACGCTGTCGCGTCCCTGACGAAGACGGACAAGAGCACTTGGATTGGTCCCCGGGGCGCGGCCCTACGCCGCAGCCCATGTCTGCTCCCGGCTGCCCTTGGGGGGAAGGACGACGGGATGGGTCAAGTGCAAAGAGGACATTTAATTGGCAACCCATGTGTGTGTGTGTGTGTTCCTATGTGTGTGATGCCCATCTCGCATGTGTGTGTTCGCTGCATGACAATGTAGCAATATGTGCTACAAATAAAGACTTCTTCAAGTCCAGTTTCATAACAGGTAAGCAGAGACAACTGGGCATAACGTCCGTAGAGATGGAATCAATGACGTCCAACAAGTTGCCACCCAGGGTGATCATAGAGCAACAAGTTACCACCCAGGGTGATCATAGAGCAACAAGTTACCACCCAGGGTGATCATAGAGCAACAAGTTACCACCCAGGGTGATCCTAGAGCAACAAGTTACCACCCAGGGTGATCATAGAGCAACAAGTTACCACCCAGGGTGATCATAGAGCAACAAGTTACCACCCAGGGTGATCATAGAGCAACAAGTTACCACCCAGTGTGATCATAGAGCAACAAGTTACCACCCAGGGTGATCATAGAGCAACAAGTTACCACCCAGGGTGATCCTAGAGCAACAAGTTACCACCCAGGGTGATCCTAGAGCAACAAGTTACCACCCAGGGTGATCATAGAGCAACAAGTTACCACCCAGGGTGATCATAGAGCAACAAGTTACCACCCAGGGTGATCCTAGAGCAACAAGTTACCACCCAGGGTGATCATAGAGCAACAAGTTGCCACCCAGGGTGATCCTAGAGCAACAAGTTACCACCCAGGGTGATCCTAGAGCAACAAGTTACCACCCAGGGTGATCATAGAGCAACAAGTTACCACCCAGGGTGATCATAGAGCAACAAGTTACCACCCAGGGTAATCATAGAGCAACAAGTTACCACCCAGGGTGATCCTAGAGCAGCAAGTTACCACCCAGGGTGATCATAGAGCAACAAGTTACCACCCAGGGTGATCATAGAGCAACAAGTTACCACCCAGGGTGATCATAGAGCAACAAGTTACCACCCAGGGTGATCCTAGAGCAACAAGTTACCACCCAGGGTGATCATAGAGCAACAAGTTACCACCCAGGGTGATCATAGAGCAACAAGTTGCCACCCAGGGTGATCATAGAGCAACAAGTTACCACCCAGGGTGATCCTAGAGCAGCAAGTTTAAAATATAATACTAATGGCTGTGTCTCTCAGGCCATGCCTCACCTGCAGGGAGCGAGGGAGGCCCTGGGGGATGGATCGGAGGCGATTGTTGTCCAATCTCAGGTCCACAAGCTTCTTCAGGGGCCTGAAGACCAGCGGCACCATGCTGCCCTCGTGGAGAAGGTTCTGCTTCAGCTCCAGAGACAACAGGTTCACCAAACCTACAGGGAGACGATACAGAGACACAGATCACTCCCTCTCCCTCTCCCTCTCCCTCTCCCTCTCTCTCTCACACACTCTCTCTCTTTATGAGCTTTATAGCGGAAGTTCTTTTTATTCTTGTACAATACAAGATGGGAACAGATGTTCAAGATAGTTTTTATAATATTTAGAACGGTGTGTGTCTGGAGAACAAAAGCATTAAGCAAATTATATCTATAAATCATATTCCTGGAATTGGCTTAAATAAAGGCTGCTCTTAGTGTAGTATTGATTGATTGATTGATTGATTGGTTGATTGAACATTTTATTAACAGATTGCAGAATGGGTACAATACAGTACAGCTCAATACACACAATTGTTAAGGGGATGCAGACCAGAGAAAGTCTTTCGTCTTGTTTACATCAGGGTCCCCCATTTTCATAGTGACAGAGTAATGGAGATGAGAGGCGGGGAGCATGCTGTGCGCCTCGGGTTGGTTCTGAAACGGGTCTCCAAAGGAGCATTAAATATAATCAATTTCACAAGCAGAACTCATGATGATGATCTAAGACAAGCTTTCTCTAGGCTTTTGAAAATGCAGGGGAGCCCTTGCTCTCATGGAGCAGCAGAGATACGAGAGGAAACCCAAGAAAACGCCTGCCTTCTTCTTTCTCTCATTTGACTCACAACTTAAAAAATATGATTACTGATATTTCCGTAAACGAAGAAATGGGGCAGTCCTACAAGTCCTAAATGTAGTTTTGATGGCAGTCCTATAGGTCCTAACGGTAGTTTTGATGGCAGTCCTACAGGTCCTAAAGGTAGTTTTGATGGCAGTCCTACATGTCCTAAAGGTAGTTTTGATGGCAGTCCTACAGGTCCTAAATGTAGTGTAGATGTCAGTCCTACAGGTCCTAACGGTAGTTTTGATGGCAGTCCTACAGGTCCTAACGGTAGTTTTGATGGCAGTCCTACAGGTCCTAAAGGTAGTTTTGATGGCAGTCCTACAGGTCCTAAAGGTAGTTTTGATGGCAGTCCTACAGGTCCTAAATGTAGTGTAGATGTCAGTCCTACAGGTCCTAACGGTAGTTTTGATGGCAGTCCTACAGGTCCTAACAGTAGTTTTGATGGCAGTCCTACAGGTCCTGACAGTAGTTTTGATGGCAGTCCTACAGGTCCTAAAGGTAGTTTTGACAGCAGTCAAACAAGGGACTAAACACGTTTCGCAATTATGCCACATCAATGTGGAACGCCCTACCCAAAGCTGTAAAGGAATGTGAATCCCTCCCACATTCAAAACCGCTCTTAAAGAGCACCTACGGGAGGCTGCAATTCGAAACTGGCCACCGTAAATGTCCAAACCCCCCCCCCCACCCCCACCTAATGTACAGTCTCCTCCCCACCGTATGTATATATTCTCTCCCCACTGTATACATTTCTCTCCCACCCACCCACCCCCTCCTAATGTACAGTCTCCTCCCCACCGTATGTATATATTCTCTCCCCACTGTATGTATATTTCTCTCCCACCCACCCACCCCCTCCTAATGTACAGTCTCCTCCCCATCATATGTATATACTCTCTGTCAGGATCTATGGGTAACAGTACTATATATTTGCATATCGTATATGTCACAAATGTAACAGTACTATATACCTGTTTGTCATGTATGTCCCTATGCCATAAATGTCATGATGTCATATATGTTGTGTATGTCATAAATGTCACTATGAATTGAAAATGGGGGACCCTGATGTAAGTAAGTAAGTAAGTATTTATAAAGCACCTTTCATACATGTCATGTAGCTCAAAGTGCTGTACACAATTATAGGCATATATAACGATAAAAGCAATAAAGTCATAGTGATCAGTTAAGATCAATGTTAAAAAAAAAAATAATAATAATAATAATAATAATAGTAACGTAAAAATGAAAATAACGTAAAAACAGTCATTTGCTTACCAGTTTGGGAGAACAGGTCCGCACAAACATTTCCGCTCAGTGGCAACCGGAAGTGCACTAAACCAATGCACTTGTATGGTAGGTAGCAATGTTTAGGTCTTATAATGCTAGTGTAGTTACGTTTTTATCAGTGGTCATAGTTGGGTCCATAGTGCTTTACCAAGTCCCATGGATCCATCAGTGGCCGTGTATTGTGTGCGTATGTACCCGTTCGCTCATGTGGTCAGTGGCCAGAGTTGGGTCCACAGGACTTATCCAAGTCCCATGGACCCATCAGTGGCCGCGTCTTGTGGTAGAAAGAAAGAAAAAGAAAAACGTATAAAGAAAACAGTCTAAAGTTTGAAAGTTTGGGAGGTCCGCAAAAACACGCCTTCAGCTCAGAAGCTGAGGCGTGTCAAAAACTTTTGAAAAACTGGAGGCGTGTCTCCTATTGTACCCATTCCTTCATCTAAGAAGTTTGAAAGTTTGGGAGGTCCGCAAAAACACGCCTTCAGCTCAGAAGCTGAGGCGTGTCAAAAACTTTTGAAAAACTGGAGGCGTGTCTCCTATTGTACCCATTCCTTCATCTAAAAAGTTTGAAAGTTTGGGAGGTCCGCAAAAACACGCCTTCAGCTCAGAAGCTGAGGCGTGTCAAAAACGTTTGAAAAACTGGAGGCGTGTCTCCTATTGTACCCATTCCTTCATCTAAAAAGTTTGAAAGTTTGGGAGGTCCGCAAAAACACGCCTTCAGCTCAGAAGCTGAGGCGTGTCAAAAACTTTTGAAAAACTGGAGGCGTGTCTCCTATGTACCCGTTCCTTCATCTAAAAAGTTGGGTCCACAAGGCTTATCCTAGCCTCATGGATCCATCAGGTTTTTCCAAGCCATAACTATTTGTAAGCTAGACTGTATAGGTACGTTTTTAATTTTCCTTTAAAAATGTGTATAGAGCTGGCGTTTCTGATGTGTGTTGGTAGTGTGTTCCATAGTTTTGGGGCATAGGGACTAGGGAATTTGCTATGTATTTTGGGCCTTGCTCATTAAGAGCTTTATATGTTAGGAAAAGGACCTTAAAATCAATTCTATGAGTTATTGGAAGCCAGTGCAGAGTGGCCAGGACTGGAGTGATATGTTCTCTTCTCCTTGTATGAGTTAGTAATCGAGCTGCAGAGTTTTGGATAAGCTGAAGCTTCCCAATGGTTGCTTTGGGAAGACCAGTGAACAGTGCATTACAATAGTCAAGCCGACTTGATACAAAAGCATGAATAAGTTTCTCTGCATCCTTTTTATTTACGAAAGGTCTTACTTTCGCTATGTTTCTTAGGTGGAAGAATGACGTTTTCATGGCCTTATTTATATGAGACTTAAAGGTCAGGTCTGAGTCCAAGATGACACCTAGGCTTGTAACCTCAGTCTTTACATAGGATGACAGACTCCCCAGGTTTTTACAAAGCACTTCCCTTTTCGCTTTTGGGCCGATCAATAGGATTTCGGTCTTGCTTTCGTTTAATTTTAGGAAGTTATTGTTCATCCACTTGTTTATTGCTAACAGACAATTTGTAATGGACTGTATGGCTGTAGTGTTATTTGGTTCTGCGGAGATATATAGTTGTGTATCATCAGCATAACTATGGAAGCATACATTGTGGTCTCGAATGATGTCCCCGAGGGGCAGCATATATAGTGAGAAGAGTAATGGACCAAGGCAGCTTCCTTGTGCGACTCCAAAATTGCTGTTATGTTCCTCGGATACATTGTCTCCAAGCTTAACATAGAACCTTCTCCCCTTAATGTATGTTATGAGCCAATTTAGTACATGATCGGAAAAGCCAACCAGTCTTTCTAGACGACTGATCAAGATATTATGGTCAATCGTATCGAACGCTGCACTAAGGTCCAATAGGACAAGAATTGAGACTTTGCCAGCATCGGAGTTTAGCCTGAGGTCGCTAACTATTTTGGTAAGGGCAGTTTCAGTGCTGTGATTTGTTCTGAAACCTGATTGTAGTTCCTCCATGATGTTATTATCTTTGAGAAAGGAGTTTATTTGTACTGAGACTATTTTTTCTAATATCTTGCTGATAAATGGAAGGTTCGATATTGGCCTATAGCTTTTTAGTTCGTTTACATCTAAGTTTGTTTTCTTTAGTAGTGGTTTTACTACAGCTGTTTTAAATGCATCTGGAAAAGTGCCTGTTTGAAGAGACATATTTATGATTTCAAGGACATGATTTGAGACACTATCAAACACCCGCTTGAGAAATGCTGTTGGTATAGGATCGAGGCAGGAGGTGGCGGAATTACACTCAGAGACAATCTTACAGAGGTCAGGTAATGTAATACATGTGAATTCCCCCATAGTTATCTCAGGTGGGGTTTCACTCATAGCCAGATCCATATCAGCGGTAATGCTTGCTCTAATCAATGATATTTTTTCATTAAAGAAAACTGCGAACTCTTCACATTTTGTGGCTGATTGCTGCGGTATATGGGGGGGTGGTATGTTAATCAGCCGGTCAATGGTGGAAAAAAGTACCCTGGAGTTACCCATATTTTCTGAGATCATTTTGGAAAAATATTCCTTTCTCGCAAGTTGTATTGCCTTATTGTATGCGCCCATGGCGTCTTTGTATAAATTAAAGTGAGCTGTGAGTTTGAGTTTCCTCCATTTTCGCTCGGCTATCCTACATTTTCTCTTGTTATCTTTAACATTGGTTTTATTTAGCCATGGAGAGATTCTATCAGTTTTTACCTTTTTAACCTTTAGAGGGGCAACAGTATCTAACACAGTTGACAAGGTGCTGTGGAAGTTTTGCACTTGCTGATTTAAGGAGGATTCACTGCATTGGTCGTATGATTTCATCATACTAGAGAATTTTGCTTCAGCTCTAGCGTCCAGAAGCCTTCTGTGAACTAGGAATTCGCTTCTGGTCTTATGTAATATTAGGCTTGTACCATAGAACACACAATAATGGTCAGAAATTGGAATTTGTTTTACTGATATATTCTCAATGTTTAGCCCAAGACAAACGTCTTTCTCTGGTCTGCATCCCCTTAACAATTGTGTGTATTGAGCCGTACTGTATTGTACCCATTATGCAATCTGTTAAATAAAGTTTTCATTCATTCATTCATTCATTCAGTCCTACAGGTCCTAATGGTAGTTTTGATGGCAGTTCTACAGGTCCTAACGGTAGTTGTGACGGCAGTCCTACAGGTCCTAATGGTAGTTTTGATGTCAGTCCTACAGGTCCTAATGGTAGTTTTGATGGCAGTCCTACAGGTCCTAACGGTAGTTTTGATGGCAGTCCTATAGGTCCTAATGGTAGTTTTGATGTCAGTCCTACAGGTCCTAACGGTAGTTTTGATGTCAGTCCTACAGGTCCTAACGGTAGTTTTGATGGCAGTCCTACAGGTCATAACGGTAGTTTTGATGGCAGTCCTACAGGTCCTAACGGTAGTTTTGATGGCAGTCCTACAGGTCCTAACGGTAGTTTTGATGGCAGTCCTACAGGTCCTAATAGTCCTACAGGTCCTAACGGTAGTTTTGATGGCAGTCCTACAGGTCCTAACGGTAGTTTTGATGTCAGTCCTACAGGTCCTAATGGTAGTTTTGATGGCAGTCCTACAGGTCCTAATGGTAGTTTTGACAGCAGTCCTACAGGTCCTAACGGTAGTTTTGACAGCAGTCCTACAGGTCCTAAAGGTAGTTTTGATGGCAGTCCTACAGGTCCTAATGGTAGTTTTGATGTCAGTCCTACAGGTCCTAATGGTAGTTTTGATGGCAGTCCTACAGGTCCTAAATGTAGTTTTGACAGCAGTCCTACAGGTCCTAATGGTAGTTTAGATGGCAGTCCTACAGGTCCTAATGGTAGTTTTGATGGCAATCCTACAGGTAGTTTTTGACGGTGAACAGATGGTGCACCTAGGCGGAGCGTGTCGAGTCAATGGAGCTCATAACATAAACGTTTTTTTCCTGAATAATAATATTAACATCTGTGTCCATCTCATTATCTGTGCTTTCCTGAATTCACACACACACGCACGCACACGCATACACACACGCACACGCACACGCACACGCACACGCACACATACACACACGCACTACCTTTAAAGCAGTGAGCGGTGAGTGAGAGGAGCTTGTTGTTGTTAATCGTGAGCTCCTCCAGGGAAGCGGGCAGCTTTGGGATCAGCGTCAGCTGGTTATCATCCAGGTTCAGCTTCCTCAGGCGGGTCAGGCCCTACACAAGAGGCACAGGACAGAGAACAGGCTGAGCGGGCCTCGGGAAGAACGGCAGAACACAATGGACTGAGGGCGGGATCCACAAAGAATGGGTACAATACAGTACGGCTTAATACACACAATACACACAATTGTTAAGAAGATGCAGACCAGAGAAAGATTTTCATCTTGTTTACATCGGGGTCCCCCATTTTCAATTCATAATGAAAGTAAGTAAGTAAGTAAGGGTGCAATTAGCACCGTGCAATCCATTCTTTGTGGATCCCGCCCTGAGAGTGCGTACTTCACGCTAGGGATGGGTCCACACTGGCAGCATCGTGTCACAGAGTCACAGACTCGTACCAAATGAGAGAGTATTAAGCCGATGCCTCGATTGCCATCCGTCATGTCGTATTCTTGGGAGAGTGTTATTCTACGTGGCTCTTTATTGGCCCTTGGTGTGGTTAGCGCACGCCCCGTGGGCCGTACCCACCGTCAGTGGCCCTCCAGCCAGTCCGCCGGCCCTCTGTCATTACTGCATCATCATAAAATAAATATATATAAATAAATCATCTTCCTCTGAAAATAATTTCTCCCTTTTCATCTCCCGGTCATTGGCTATAGCTGTTTTCCATACGGCGCCGTCCAGCCAATGGCCAAAGGAGAAGGGCCCATGATGGTGCATTAGGATTGGTCAGAATGCGGTGGGGTGTCTTGGTTTGGGCAAGGTCTGCATTTTGGTGTGTGTGTGATCTCTGTGACCAGAGGCTATTCTAGACGGCTGACTAATGCAGCCCTGCGTTACTCCTGTAATGTGGTGATGATACAGGATGTATTTCTTTTATCCATGACGCGTTGCGGTAACAATACACTGTAGTGTATACAATTTGTACAGTCAGTACCTTAGAATAGTATTTGTATGGTATTTTTAAACGGAAACAGGTCAGTGAACCGGACCAAGAAGAGTGGCTGAGATGCACAGATGGTGTACTATTTTTACAAGGACAGATAGTAAAAATCCTGTTGTATCACAGTGTTTAACTGTTTTTTTTCCCTTTCTTTTTAGCTTTTAATGACCGTCTTTGAGGCAGGTAGTCGGTTCACATCCTGCCATCTTGTGTCAAATTGCTCCGTCAGTACTGGGAATTGAACCAGCAGCCGTTGGGGACTACAACATGGGCATATTCCCTGACCAAACCTAGCGACCTCTAATGTAGTAGATCTACAGATGACTCAGAGAGAGACGTAGTAAGATACACAGACGGCAGCTAGACGGGAAGAGTGGATGAGAAAGTAGACAGCTGTGGCTTGGCGGGGCAGTGCTAAGTGAATGTGTCCACGGGGGGTTGCGGTGGTACTTACAGACAGGAGTTTCTTCTGGCTCAGTGACTCGTCGTCCAGTTTGTTCTCGCTGAGGTCGAGCTCCTCAAGGTGTGGCAGGCCGGAGAAGCCTCGCGAGGCGATGTGACTGATGCTGTTCTCTACGCAGACACACCACAGGGCAGTCAGGTTGACAGACACAGATACACCACAGGGCAGTCAGGTTGACAGACACAGATACACCACAGGGCAGTCAGGTTGACAGACACAGATACACCACAGGGCAGTCAGGTTGACAGACACAGATACACCACAGGGCAGTCAGGTTGACAGACACAGATACACCACAGGGCAGTCAGGTTGACAGATACAGATACAGGTCAGTCAGGTTGACAGATACAGATACAGGTCAGTCAGGTTGACAGATACAGATACACGTCTTTTGTGGTGTTTGTGATAATATAATTAGTATTTATTTGTAGGTTCTGTATTTATTATTTTTGTTCTACTGTCATTTTATTGTCATTATTGTTATTGTTATTATTATTATTGTCTGGTGTTGTTCTGTTTATTATCATTATTCTTATATTATGTGGTGTCATGTTTAGTTTTATCCATGTAAATTTTTTTTAAAGAAATAAAAAAAAATTATAAAAAAAACAGATACAGATAGACCACAGGTCAGTCAGGTTGACGGGCTAGCGACAGCGCTGGTGATACATTGGCCAACCTTCTGGGCAACATTGTTCAGCGACGTTGGACAAGCAGATGACTCAACACATTTGTACTGATTGCATGGAAACCGTTGCCCTGATACATTATTGTATATTAGCTGCCGCACTATATTTCCTGTTGGAAAGCACATTGCCCCTATCACATTGCCCAAAAGGTTGCCCAGTGTCTCGCCACCCTTATGATCGGCATTAAAGGAAGCGGAAGCGGATACGGATCAGCTAGCCTAGCTTAAAACCCCAGGAGAGGTGTTTTTGACCGATGGCTACGTATGCTAGCTTATCCGTATCCGCTTCCATTCCTTTGTGCCAAGCTAGGCTAGCTTGCAGCCGGATAGCTTTCTACTGAACGCACAGAGAGGAGATAGGTGTCTATCTTCTTGTCTGACTCTGGAGAAGACTGAAAGAGCATTTCCCATAATGTTGACATGTTCCTTTAATGCTCACCTGTATCCTAGAGTAGCTTAGTATACTGTATGTATTCTTCACAGGTCAACGTAGCCCTGTTGTCCTCTGCTCAGTGATCTTCTGACTCATTCTGTGCTTCTATTAGGAGCCTAGAGGGCCTAAAGTAGCTTGTGGCCACAAGGTTCCTGGTTTCCTACGCTGGCCGGGAAAATCTGGGTGCTGTGAGTCAACAAGTAACATTCTCCCCTCCCTCTATAACTACGGTCATGGTGGCCGTGAGCAAGGCACTTAACGCCTGTTCAGTGGATAACAGTCAAAGACTCCCGAGTTTGTGTGTGGGTGTGAGTGTGACCAAGGGCATTGCTATTAAAAACAGCATGCTCAGTCAACCTCTCGTGAATAAATACATGTTTCAAAATACAGTACAGAATACAGTAGAACTAGTAGAATGCACTCAGTAGATTGTAGACCTCTGTCAAGACCTAACAATCGCCCTACTTTGCCATTGTTTCACGTGCAACCTTTTACTGGGTAGATGACAAGAGTTGCTTATATTGTCAGTCTCAACAGGCCGAGGCTATGAATCCATATGGTGGCGCTCAAGGGTGTAAAGTACTTGAGTAATTGTACTTCGTTACAATACTGTTTTGGGGGATTTGTACTTTACTCGAGTATTATTAGGTTTGTATACTTTGTACTTTTACTCCATTACATTTCAGAGAAAAAAAACATACTTTTTACTCCTTACATTGAAAATGCAGACCTACAAAGTACAAAGTACAAATCTCACAGGTCCAACCATTTTAATTAGTATATTTAAATTGTTTATCTGGCCGAACTAACGTTAACGTTATTAATCCTGCGACCGCAGGTAAACAGCCAATCAAATCCCCATCAATGGAAAATGAACCCGCCCATACCCATGCTGATTGGTCCTTGTGCAACACTAGAAAGCGGGGATCTTTGATTAAACACCTGCTATCAGAAGAATAGACAGTCAGATCCACATTATGCTGTGGTTAATATTGTGATATTATTCAGGGTACTCCAGTATTCTGTCTTTAATATTGTGATATTATTCAGGGTACTCCAGTATTCTGTCTTTAATATTGTGATATTATTCAGGGTACCCCAGTATTCTGTCTTTAATATTGTAATATTATTCAGGGTACTCCAGTATTCTGTCTTTAATATTGTGATATTATTCAGGATAATCCAGTATGCTGTGGTTAATATTGTGATATTATTCAGGATACACCATTCTGTTTTTAATATTGTGATATTATTCATGCTGTGATGTGAATGCGGTCCATGTTAGTTTACCTTCAATGGAGAAGTGCATTAAATAATTTTAATGCAAAAAAGTGTCCTCTGTTCTTTCATTTCAGCATTGTCTATTGCAGAACACATTCCATTGTGGGCAGAGTGTATGCTTGGTTTCATTCCAGCCTTGCCTAAACACCAGCTGATGATTTCACTAATTGGCTCACCTCTTCAACTAACTCACCTGGTGCAATGTATAGTTAAAATGAAAACTTGGCCCAAGATGGAATGAGTTTGAGACCCCGTCTATCCCTTTCAATTTTTTTTTACTTTTTAGTACTTAAGTACATTTAAAAGTAAGACTTTTTTACTTTTACTCAAGTGTGTTTTTAGCCAGATACTTTGACTTTTACTTGAGTCCGATTTTGAGACGGTACCCATACTTTCACTTAAGTATAATTTCTGGGTACTTTTTACACCCCTAGAGGTCACAGGGTCAACAGGTTTCTCCCTCTGGGGGTCATGGATACTCACAGCAAATCTTGTGACTGTACAACTGACAGCTGGTCAGGAGATATACTTATTTGGAAATGGGAGGACTGGCCTGATGGGGACGTTAGAGGAGATTTCTTCCGTTTGGTGTCATGAATGTGCACAGTAAATGTCATGACGATACAGCCATTACTTGTCAAGATAATGTTGCAGGCAGACAGAGGATTTTGGCCTGATTGTGGTGCCAGAGTACCATTATCGATGGGGTTCTTCCCCTTTGGGTCATGAATGTTCACAGCACATCTCATGGCACATCCAGCCATTACTTTACATTTTAAATTACAAGATATGTAAGATGTGAGAACAGGCACACACACACACACACACACACACACACACACACACACACACACACACACACATAACCTTGGTAATCAGAGTACAAACAATATGAAACAACAGGACATGCTCCTCACCTGACAGGTCCAGCGCTGTGACTCCTGCATCAGTGATGAGTGGCAGGTAAGTCATGCCAACTCTCCTGCAGCTGATTTGTCCTTTTGCTCTCTGACACTCTTCAGGGAGGGACTCTCCCTGAACAGGATAGAATACAGACACCACTAGAAGAAGAAGAAGATTCAGATTCCTTTATTGTCATGTATTTCAGTACCTTACAGCAAAGAAAGAGTGAAATTATAGTTGTTGTGGTTCCTCGACCATAGCAGCTTCCAATAATATAAATACAATCAAATTAGCATAGAATAAGAATCAAATAAGATAAAATGACTAAAGATAACTATATACAGTTCTAAAAGGTGTGCAGTGCAGATAACAGGATGTAGATATACTATATCAAATTAAAATAACAAAATGGCTATGTACAGTTGTGGATGTGCTATGAGCAATGTGCAAATTTTTAGCAGTGTGTAAATGCAATGTGCAATATGGTAGTCTATAAGGCAGTCCGTCAGTACAGTGCAGACCTCCGCCAATGCCTAACATTCTCCCCACTTTGCCATTACTTTCACTAAAGAAAGGAAGAAAGGTCCCAGGGTCATCGAAATTAAATAATATAGGGTCATGAATGTTCACAGCAAATTTGGTGACTCTATGGCTAACAGCTCAGGAGATACGAAGGTTTGGCCGGATGGGGACGCTAGTGGACATTTCTTCCTCTTGGGGGTCATGCATGTGCACCACGTTTTAGTTGCCCATTGCTTTTCAAGATATGATGTGAATAGATACACACTCAAGAGGTCTAAAACATAATCTGGGATAATCAGAATACAAACGATATGAAGCTACATGAAGGGTCCCCTCGTCCTCCTCACCTGCCAGATCCAGCGCTGTGACCTCTGTGACCCCTGCGTCAGTGGTGAGTGGCAGGAGAGTCGTGGTGAGTGGCAGGAGAGTCGTGAGGGGGAGGGACTCTGGTGACAGGGACGGGAGGCTGGTGGATGTCTTCGTCTGATTGGTGGATGTCTCCGTCTGATTGGTGGGAGCCTCAGTGCCTTCCTCTTCTTCTTCCTCCTCCTCTTCCTGACATGTAATAGATGGGGGGGGGGGGGGGGGGGAATAAATACCATGCTTAATGATTGGCCATACAACCACAACTGTCTATTTCCATAAATAAAACCATACAATGTTTTATGCAAAAATCTGTATAAATGTCAACCTCCTCTTCTTCCTCCTCCTCCTCTTCCTCCTCCTCGTCATCGTCATCATCGTCATCATCATCATCGTCGTCCTCTTCCTCCTCCTCCTCCTCCTCTGCTTTCTTTGCCTTCTCTCCGTCCATCAGCCTGGTCTTCTCTGTGTGGAGCTCCTTCAGGACCGTCCTCAGGGCACCCGTCTCCTGCTGGCCCTTCCCTCCTGGCCTTTTCCAGCCTGCCAGGGGGCGTCCCAGCCCCGCCTGCGGGCACAGGAAGCCACTTGAAACCACCGGGGCGATAATGCACCCAAAGCAATCCACAAGGAATGAACAAATAAATACTCAGCCTTGGCGGGTTTACTGCCCCGCCTCTTTAGGAGGCTAGAGCGGGAACAGGCCCCATTCACTCCAATGACAGATCATATAAAATAATAATTAACTCTATTTGTATAGCACCTTTCATACAGGAATTGCAGCCCAAAGTGCTTCACAGCTGTAAAAAAAAAATACATAGGCATAAAGTGCAGACATAAAGTTTGGCATAAAATAAGCATAGAACGTTAAATCACATAATTTTTCATATTAGGATTTAACATCTTAAAAGGCCTCTTTGTTTATGGTTTGATTGTCACTGATAAAATATACATACAGTAATATGTAGAGGTTTTGGTCATGTGTGTCTATTATTGTCTTTATCATTGAAATCAAGTACATTTTCAGACCTTCCCTCACAAGTTGAAGGTGTTCTGAACATTTTGACACTAAATCGATGTTTTTCTGACTTGTAGATCCAGGGAAAAACCAGTTTGTTTGAGACGTGTCCAGCGATCTCACAGTGTTAGCGATAGTGCCGGTGTAAAGGTCACTTTACCGCCCACTTAGGAGACAGGAACTGTTGCATTGGCTCCCCATTCACTCTGCTTTGAATGCGTCATCTTTTCTTGTAGTATCTTTGATACTATCGCACACTCAAACCAGATGAGGGCTGCCAACTTTTCTGACATTTCTTGGGAATGAGATTTGATGGAAGTTGTCCGTGCAGCGGAGGGGGTCCCGTTCGGGGGTCGGCACTGCATGCTGAAGAAATTTATTTGTATTCATTTTTGTACGTGAAGTAAAACATCAAAAAAGGAAAATAAATAACTATTTATAGTAGGGATGTTCGATATTGGCTTTTTTACTGATATACCGATATTGTCCAACTCTTAATTTCCGATACCGATATCAACCGATATCGATATATGCGGGGTTTACCCTCCAAAAAAACGTAATAATTTCAGGTAATTAACATTACATATCTCTTGTCATGGAATTAACACAACATTATGCATACTTTTGACAATAAATAAAATAAGAATTGGTTCTTACTTGCTTGCCTGGGTAAATAAAGGTTAAATACATTTTAAAAAATTTATTAAAATTTAAAAAATTTAAAACTGATACAGATAATTTCCGATATTACATTTTAATGCCAATATCGGACATCCCTAATTTATAGCCATCTTAAACCATACAACGACTTCCTGCATTCTCTTTAGAGGACATCCTGTCTCAAATCTTTGGGGCACAAGTTCAAGTCAAGTCTCTTTTTGACTCGAGCTCAGACTCAACAGTGCACAACAACGACGAAACAACAACGAATACAAGAATGGTAACAATAAGTAGTAGTAGTAAGATCAAATAAAATATAAAATGTAAAATGAGTTATGATCAAATAAAATGGTAAATTATTTACAGAAAGTGTCTTGCGTATAAGAAATAACCGCTTTGCAACATGGTTATTTCTAGGGAATGCACTTTGATTAGATGTCGATTATCTCTAATGTACAGTATCTATTACCATTTCAGAAATCTGTTGAATACATTCATTTTATGTATTATCGTTCATCTATATTAAGGTATTAAAATATCCTATACTGCACTGCAATATGGAGAAAAGAGCTTTGCTTTTTATCCTTTATCTATTGTTACCTTGATATGGACATGTAGCCTAACCAAACCACTTGCTTTAATATGAAGGGTTAGCCTTTGCCAATGTGACTGATGTTGGACAATATGATTAAATCATCCTACATCCTCAATGAACACAATCTTTTAAAAGTAAAGAATTGTTGGCAATACTACTGGGGCAGCAGACTGGTGAATGAAGTTGGGTTCAGGTAGAGGGAGACTGGTGAAGCCAGTTGGGTTCAGGTAGAAGAGGGAGACTGATGAAGCCAGTTGGGTTCAGGTAGAGGGAGACTGATGAAGGCAGTTGGGTTCAGGTAGAGGGAGACTAATGAAGGCAGTTGGGTTCAGGTAGAGGGAGACTAATGAAGGCAGTTGGGTTCAGGTAGAGGGAGACTAATGAAGGCAGTTGGGTTCAGGTAGAGGGAGACTGGTGAATGAAGTTGGGTTCAGGTAGAGGGAGACTGGTGTAGTTGGGTTCAGGTAGAGACTGGTGAATGAAGTTGGGTTCAGGTAGAGGGAGACTAATGAAGGCAGTTGGGTTCAGGTAGAGGGAGACTGGTGAATGAAGTTGGGTTCAGGTAGAGGGAGACTGGTGAATGAAGTTGGGTTCAGGTAGAGGGAGACTAATGAAGGCAGTTGGGTTCAGGTAGAGGGAGACTGGTGTAGTTGGGTTCAGGTAGAGGGAGACTGGTGAATGAGTTGGGTTCAGGTAGAGGGAGACTGGTGAATGAAGTTGGGTTCAGGTAGAGGGAGACTAATGAATGAAGTTGGGTTCAGGTAGAGGGAGACTGGTGAATGAAGTTGGGTTCAGGTAGAGGGAGACTGGTGTAGTTGGGTTCAGGTAGAGGGAGACTGGTGAACAACAGGACTGTTTAATCCACCCATATTTGCTCTCTCCCTCATGCTTCTCAAACATTATTATTTCATGAATAAACAACGACAGTGAATGAAAGTGTGTTCATTCACTGTAGTTTTCACCAGCAAAATTCTATTAAATGAATTTGCCACAGGGCATCGCTATAAAACATATGGCCACCAATGCAAGTTAGAGGGGAAAAAGCAGTTTTATAACAATATCATAGTGTCAGCACACTGCAGCACCCACTCAACACACTGCAGCACCCACTCTCCACACTTTAGATCACACAAACACACTTACACTTTATATTTATTGATAAAGGATTTGCACTACAACTCGTACACCTACTGTGAATTGTACCTAAATTGCACCTCGTCCCATTTCTCCATTTCTGCCTTGCACTATATAGTATTGTATATTAGTACACTGCACAGTATTGTATATTGTATGGTAACTACGTCTATTCTGCATCGAACATTGTACATATGTCTAAACTGAACACTGTGACCTCATTTTTTTACTTCTAATTTTACTATGTTATTTTATTTCATACTTATCTTGTCTTGCACAGTCTCTGGAGCGCAACAGTAAGAAGCATTTTGTACAAAAGTATTCTGTACTTCTGTATGACAACTATTAAAGAAACTTGAAACTCAGGTCATGGCCTTGTTCTTCATAGAATAAATAGGCTTTCAATAGGCCGTTAATAGGAAGTGAAAGCATTCCTGTGGGCTGAGAACACGACCACCAGAGTTTAGTTACTTGAGTTACGTTAGAAGAACAACCAAACCTTAAAGCTGCAGTAGGCAACTTTGAAGAGTGAGATTTACCTGCCCAGCAGAAATAGATCAGAGGCTGGGAAATTTTTTATTATTATTTTATCTTATTATTATTTTAATTCAGCTTAAAATAATACCTAGCCGTACTGTATTGTACCCATTCTGCAATCTGTTAATACAATTTTCAATCAATCAATCAACCCAGAGCGGTCCGGTACTGGACCGCAAATGACATCACGCCATAAATCCATCTCTACAGAATGTATGAATTAATGTTGCGTTTTTTTTCCCCCCAAATGTAGCCAAGAGTAGTCCTATGAGGAGAGGAGACCCAGGACTTTCGATGGGCTTTCGGATAATAAAAAAAAAAAACTACACTACCCAGCTCATGCCAGCCCCTGTCAATCATCTGACTTCTGGATTTACCTTTTTATTTCTCGTATTTTTCGGGATTATCTCCCACAAACCTGAACGTTATTGCCATAAAACAGAACGGAGTTAGTTACTCTACCTTTCTGTGAACGTCTAGCAAAATACCTGGAGCTCACATCAAAGGGGCGCGGGGTCTGTTGAAGTTGGCAGGGCTGTTTGGGGGCCGTTATCGACCATGTAATACATTCGTAGTGTGTAGTTCCATAGTATAAGCATTTATAGGCATGTTAGACTTTCTTTTAGCAATGAGAGTGTGTTTCTTCATTGAGCATGTATCCTCATCATTAGGGGACAAGAATCTTGTGTTTTACTTTTTATTATAAAAACAGCTGGGCAGGTAAACTCACTCTTGCTCATTTCTCCAAAGTTGCCTACTGCAGCTTTAAATAAAAAGAAAATTCCTAATTATTTTATGATTAATCATTAATATCTGTAACAGACGCATGTCTATGTACAGTACAGTGAGGGAGTCCGGTTGAAGGGCTCCCCTGCTTAAGCGCACATACTGTACACCAGATGCACACACACTCTTGGATAACAGCAAGTTTTGGTCAATGTAGGCGACATGCACAAAATATTATCTTGAAAATTAAACAAAATAAAACAACAGAAGTGTGACATGAGAGCGTGTGAAGACGGTCGTTTGTGTGAGTCTCATGCTCAATGCATGAGAGTTGGCAACTCTAAAAGCTAGGACACGGCTTGTAAGGGGCGACAGTGGCTTGGGAGGTAGAGCAGTTGTCTGGCAATCCGGAGGTTCCCGGTTCGATTCCCGCTCCTCCCAAACAGCGTGTCGATGTGTCCTTGAGCAAGACACTTAACCCCTAATTGCTCCCGATGAACAGGTTGGCACCTTGCATGGTTGCCTCCGCCGTCGGTGTGTGAATGTGTGAGTGAATGGGTCAAATGTGAGTAACAAATTGTAAAGCGCTTTGGATAAAAGCGCTATATAAAAAAGCAGCCATTTATATACTGTATGTGCTCACTTTAAAAAAAGAACTTGCTTCTACAGTCACACAAAACTTGAGGGTAGTAGTCTGTGTTTGTTCATGGTTTTGTATAGAGCATAGCAACAAATAATGCAACCCTGTCCTTGATTCAGATGTAGACACTAGTATATATGCACACAGTAGATTAACCCTTTCACTGCCACACTACAAAAGGTTAACCCTTTACTATCACATTACCGTCGGTAGTGTGATAGTAAAGGGATAACCTTCTGTAGTGTGGCAGTGAAAGGGTTAACCTGCTGTTGTGTGGCAGTGAAAGGGTTAAATTTTCTGTGTATTGTCGCAGGGAAAGGGTTAACCGTTTGGTAGTGCGGCAGTGAAAGAGTTAAAGTAATTCATTAAAGGTCTATTCATACCATTCTGTATGCGTTGGCCTCCACGGTGGCCGCATGCCTCCGCTTCCCCCAGGCTGCTCTCCTCCCCCTGCTGGTCTCTGTCTCCTCCTGCTCCTCCACCTCCACCTCTGTTCTGGAACTCTCAACCTCATTCCCCTCTTCACCTGAAACAGAAAAACATACTAAATAGAAGCAACAAACTGAAGGGACTAGAATTCCACTCCTATAATATAGATGGTTTCACTCAAATCCTGTTACGAGGGTTACAGGGTCTGTATTTCCTGTCAACTATTGCATTAGCTACCATTGCAACAGGAGATAAACTTGGGCCCTTATACTGTCATCGTTGTCACTTTGAAACCGTCTAGATTTGGTTTCCAAATGTAGAGTGCACTATAAATTGAATGTATTATTATTATTATTATTATTATTATTATTATTATTATTATTATTATTATTATTATTATTATTATTACTGGAGCCAGGAAAGTAGATTTGAATGACTAGAATGTTGCTCTCGACAGCATAAAGAGAAGACAACGTGAATACTCTGAACAGGTGATGGATCTTACCTGTAGGAACGACTGTGGCTGCTCCGGCCGTGTCCGACGGGGTCAGTCCCGGATCCGTCAGCAGGTGATTGGTCAGTCCCGGATCCGTCAACAGGTGATTGGACGCGGTCCTCGACTTTTTAGGCCTCACGGATAGTCCCGATGTAACCGAAGCACTCAGACAAACGGCCACAATCCAGAGCCAGGGCACCTGCGTCATTGTGGAGCTTCCCGAATCCAAGGTGTAAAGAAAAAAAGAAAAGAAAAACAGCAACTCTGGAACCTCAGAAGAGCTGAGAGAGAGGGGTAGTCCAGAAAGATGTCTGAGCAAGTCCAAGAAATGAGCAGAAGGTTAAGAATCGTTCACACCACGGAAAAGAAAATCCCTAAACGTGGTTTAAGTCGTCTGCTAACTTGACTAAATGTAAATGGTGGTTTGTATCTTTCAGTCCAGCGAGCCAGCTGTGAAGAGCAGAGTCACGGAGAGCGTTTAAACAACTGGGAACATCGTAGAATTAGAAGCCACTGCTAACCCTAAAGAGTGGACGACCAGAGGAAGGAGAGAAGCCACTGCTAACCCTAAAGACTGGACGACCAGAGGAAGGAGAGAAGAACAGAATCGCCAGGAGAAAGTACTGTGGTGCTGCTGCTCCTGTCTCTGCAGTGAGTCTCCCTCAGAGTGACACTGAACCTACTGCACCTGACCTAGTGGACAGGGAATGGAGAGAGAGATAGAGAGAGAGAGAGAGAGAGAGAGAGAGAGAGAGAGAGAGAGAGAGAGAGAGAGAGAGAGAGAGAGAGAGAGAGAGAGAGAGAGAGAGAGAGAGGGCGAGGAGGAGTAAGGAGGAGGTGTAAAAGTATATTCTCACATTGTTACATAAACTACACAGAACCCCCCCCCACCCTCATCATGGTCTTGTACTAACACTGGGTGGGTACAGAGAGAGAGAGAGAGAGAGAGAGAGAGAGAGAGAGAGAGAGAGAGAGAGAGAGAGAGAGAGAGAGAGAGAGAGAGAGAGAGAGAGAGAGAGAGAGAGCAAGAGGAGATACAGAGTAAATGAGGGAGAGAGAGAGAGGGGGCGAAAGACAGAAATAGTGTTGGGAGTTGGGACATGTATTTTCTTTATGGGACGGTTGTCAGCCATATCACCGATCAGCGGTGTATCTCACCTGAGTGTATGGGACTGGGCCGTGGGCAGGGTAAACTGATCCGAGGCCTGTGCCAAGCGCTCGACGGGGCCAGCAGACGCACAGACCGCCGAGCTCGGAGTCATGCTTGTTTGGCCAGGGCCCCATTGACATCTGTGTATGAAAAGAAATATGACTACTAGAAATGAACGTTGGCATCGTCTACATTTTAGCATGTACACACATACGGTCGTCTGAATGCCTACACACAGGATCTGTTAAGCGGATCACACACACACACACACACACACACATAGACACACACACACACACCGCTGAGCCAAGCAGGTGCCTCTGGCAGAGCGTTGTGCCCAACAGGGATTCTCACTGCAGGGTGAAACCTGCTGACAGTCCTCCTTTATTTGCCTGGTAAACACTGACAAACATATGCATGCATATACATACACACACTTCAGTTGTACAACAGTGCATGAGGACATGTCTAAGACAACAGCGACTGCTAAACAATATATAGTATGTTAAAAAGCCACGTCCACTTTCACACATTCATTTGGGGATGAGGCCTACATAGTGTACTACCACGAAGACAATCCCTGAACATTTGGAACGTGGCCTAGATGGTGTGTACTGGAAGATGTCATTAGAACGCAGCCAGGCAGACGGCAGACTCCAGCCAAGCTCCAAATGGTCCAGGTGACCTTTTTACACTAAACACTGAAAAATAATAGTGTCATGGTGGGCCCTACCAAAGTAAACAGTGTCGGTCCAGGAGACAAATCACTTCGTTGTCGATGGTCCGACAGGAACATGCAGTAATACACCAGACCGCCTTCACCCCAGTCTCCCAGATTAGCAGTTTCAACGAGGACCTACTGGATCCTTCAACCACAATTACATACATCACGCTTGTTCCTCCCCCTCAATCTCCCAGATGTTTGACCCGTCCTCCCCCCCGTGACCTGCTCCTGCCCCCCCCCCCCCCCCCAGGACAGTTCTGTACGTCTAGGCTTGTTTTGTCCTCATGGGGTTGAATGTGGCCTAGACAGTCTCACCATCACTGTCAATACAACATTATGTATGACACTTCACTGTAAAAACGGCTATCCAAACAAACATGTTTATTGCCCAGGCACCTTAAAACAGATGGGTATCATTTTGAAAGTGGCTCAGGAGGTAGAGCTGTCGTCTGGCAATCCGAAAGGTTCCCGGTTTAATCCCTGCTCCCCCCGGGCAGCTTGTTGAAGTGTCCTTGAGCAAGACACTTAACCCCTAACTGCTCCCGATGAGCAGGTTGGCCCCTTGCATGGTCGACTCCACCGTCGGTGTGTGAATGGGTAAAATGTGAGGAACAAAATTGTAAAGCGCTTTTGGATAAAAGCCGCTATATAAATGCAAAACAATGTTTCAACCCTAATTCGTTAATTTCTTTGAGTCAAACAATGAGTGTTATATTTCAGCCATTCATACTTAAAATTACTCAATTGATCAATCTTAAGCTCTGCCCTCTTTTCTTGATCCTCCAATCACAACCGTTCCTTCCCTGGGAACTTAAGCCACAATTAAAACTATATAATAATAAATCTATTGGCATAATGAGAATTAGCCACCTCGTTACCACTAGCCGTCTTCTTACTTACTATATTATAGCCTAATTTATCCTTCCTACTATAATTTAATATGGGCAAGCACTTTCCCAACTAGTCTCCACAAAATATTAGTCCTCCAGAAGCGCTTTGTTAGGATCGTGTCTGGATCCGAGTCTTGCCTCATCTGGCCCTCTATTTCAGAAACTTCAGATTCTAAATATCTATATCAATATTTTTCAAATGTTTTTATTTATAAGATTCAGTCTAATGAAGGGAACATTCCTGTACAATTAAGACTTAAAAACAATTTGCGTGAAACACAAAAAAATATTCTATCCCACATAAATGGCATAATCATACTCCCTTATTCAATAACAATGCACTCTTGATTGGAAAACAACCTATAAGATTCCCTAGATGGGAAAAGCAACATCTCATTAGATGTTTTCAACAAACGGGTTTTTTGTAGTTATGATGAAATACGCAAAAAATGTAATCTCACCAAGTCCACATACCGTAATTCCTCTAATAGTAACCCCGGCTTGCATTTGTTTCAACTGTAGCGGGTACCAGGCTTGTATTAGGAGGAGGCCTGTATAAGAGGGAGGCCTATATTTCAAATTTTCAAACGGATCATAATGAATAAATCAACATTTTGTGTCAGTTTGAACCCAGTAAAATGTACTGGGTTCATTTATTGAAACCAAGTACTGTATGAAATAGTAAACAGTGCAATTACAGGTGGTCACTGGTCATTTCAACGTTTTCAAAGTGAAATCAAGTAACTAGCTCAGTATGCAGCTCAGTATATTAGTAACCCGGCTTGTATTAGGAGGCCGGCTTATAATTGCTTAGCTCAAGAGCGCACCCGGCCATTAATAGAGACCCGGCTTGTATTTGAGACCCGGTTACTATTAGAGGAATTACGGTATTATTTTTACGCAGTTATTGGCATGTTTGAAGGCTCACGGTGTTCCATTAAGGATACCAATTGTTCACCACAGATACCACAAATTCTTCTATGAAAGAGAGACATCGAGAGGTTTTGTTTCAGATTTTTATCATCAATTACTAACATCCTCATATGAAACCCTCCATCTAGACTCAGTCTGGAGGAGGGATATACCAGACCTGGAGATAGATTTTGACTGGCAAGAAGCCTGGGCAAATGTTCGACAAAGGAACCCGGACCATCAACAAATCAATCTTAACTATATTCACAGGACATACTTAACTCTTATAAGACTGAACAAAATGAGTCTTAAACAAGACCCCAAATGCTCCTTATGTACAAATGGGGACATTTATGCACATGTACTGGGACTGCCCACCAGTTAAGATATTCTGGAAAGAAGTGACCCAGCAATTATCAAATCTCTTAACTCTGAATATACCTGTACACCCCTGTATTACTGCTGAATGATGTATTTGAGTGTGCAGTACCTCCACAGCTAAAGAGATTGGTTTTATCTGGTATCACAGTGGCTAAAAAGCTGATAGCATCACGATGGTTTCAACCGGAAAAAATGTGCCGGAAGGTCTGGATTCTTACATATCTCGATGTGATTTATCAAGAAATATCTACAGCAAGAATTTTGAGTCTCAATGAATCCAAAATGACAATGCGATTAGAAGTGGTGGAGAGAATAAAAGCTAGCATATAAAGGTAGTGTCTGGTTAGGAACAAGTTATAATGGATGGATTATCCAATGGGGGGTCCGGGAGGGGGTACGAGCTAGAGCATGTGTGTAGGGTACTAGATAGCAGGTATTAGGGGTATATCCTGTATAAGACATTTAACTAAATGGTGATTTCATTGGATATGCACTGTTAATTAATGCTTGTATATCTTATCGTGTCATGTTTGTTTATATGTTTGTTTAAAAAATTATAAAAAAATAATAAAAAAAAAACTATTTGTCCCACTAATCCTCTACTCGTTTTTATACTGTGCGAAAGAATGAACCAACTTAAAATAAACTAATTGATGAAGGAGGGCCGGGTTTGAGTTTAGGTCAATAGCTAAGAAAAACAAACAGGACAGACCAGAGCATTGGGTCAAGGTTTTATTTCAGCACCACAGCAATGCAAACAGACACAGGTGACCAGAAAGCCTCACACAACATCAGTAACAGCCATTATCCCAAGAAGAAAGCTCAAATCAGTCGATGAATTACTTAAATACAGAGTTCCCTGCCACGGTTTAATGACCATGATGGAATGATGCCAAGACAAAATCGTTTAAGATTAGGGTAGTAAAAACCTTGGAAATCAGGTTTTATTGCCTCTCCAATAGCTCAAAGATGTTTGTGGGGATGGCAAAACAAGGATACGTTCACATTCAAACTCTTGAAAATCATTTAAATTACTTTTAAACGCCCCCAGCTCCCTCTCCACCTCTCCATCTCCATTCTGTGTCGATCTGTAGAAGACCAGCTTCCTCCAAGCAGGGAGAGGTTCTCCAAGACGCCAAGGAAATACAAACAAATGTTTCATAATAGGAACACTTGAACTGATGAGAACCAGCGGCTGTAACAATGCTTTAAGGGAAAATCGAGAAGCATGATTTGATTTAAGAGACTGAATGAGAGAGCGAGAGGTAACTGGAAGGGAAGGAGCGTGGCTTAGTGAGGAAAGAGGAAGAGGCGAGACAAGGACACAGCGGTTGGAATGCACAGGAAGTGGCGGTTCGACGCGGCCTGGACGGATGGGGGGGAACAGACCTGCGACACGCTACATTTACAGTACTGGTGATGCTAGAGCCATGAGCTGTTGGCAACTAACCATCCAACAACAAGCATTGGTTACAAAACGGGTTCAGCAGGAAGGAGAACTTTCAAAAAGCGGAATCAGTCGATGGCAGAGGCGCTACGTTAAGGTGCGTACAGGGGCAGGGTCGACCGGAGGACAGCGTTAGTTCTATGGGACCAAGATACAAACACTACACTCGTCCCATTTCCCTCTCCCTCTCCGAGAGACAACTAGGCTCTACTGTGATGGAACACACTGCACTTCAGAGACAGAGCCACAAGGTGTCGCTAGAGCATAATACCAGTGGAGTTCTACACGTCAGCTTTAAGTGCCAGATAGCTGTAGGCGGAGAGTTTTGTGGAGACTGTAAAAGGAATGAGGAAGTATTTGAAAGAAGAATAGGAGGAGGGAGAGGAGCGCGTTCCTCAGTTGGCATAGGTCTGGCGCACGGCGTTGACGATGTGTTTGGCGCTGATGCCGTACAGGTCCAGGAGTTCCTGGGGCTTCCCGCTGCGGGGCACGCCGGTCACTGCCAGCCTGGTCACCACGATGCTCGGGTCTTCACCCACAGCCGACAGCACCGCCTCGCCGAGACCACCTGGGCACAGACGGGAGGGACTGGTTAGCGGGCCACTCACAGCGCTTATACAGCTAAACACACAGGGCTCTAGGCTGAGATTTAAGAGCTCGACACAATATCCATCAAGTCGCCCAAACGCTAAAATAAGTAACATGTTGATAGGGCTTTTTATGCCACTCTTTTTTAATACAATTTCATTTCAGTGAAGAGACAGCTGTGATTGGAGGATGGAGAAAAGAGGGTGGGCTTTGAGATAAAGACGCCCACCTCGCCACTGTGTACACTCCTCTCCCCTAAGCCTACATCATCATTATAGTACATTATGTACTTTTCAAAAGGATTTTTTAAATATTCCACCAGCTCATTAAGATATTCCGTTACAAATGTATGGTCTGAATAGTTGTCATTTCCTCTTTACTCAAGATGAACACAGAGAGAATGTCCCCTTCTTCTGCAATGCCCCACATCAACGCAGAGCCAGTGCTGGATGCCAGAACACCCTACCCTCTTTGTAGTGATCCTCCACGGTGATGATCCTTCCTCCCGTGGCCCTGGCGTTGGACAGGATGGTGGAGGCATCCAGGGGCTTGATGGTGAACGGGTCAATCACACGGATGTTCTTCCCTACAGGAAGGTACCAAGAGAGCCATTAGTCCCAGAGATGGTTATTGATTGAGCAAACCGATCCCCAACAGCCGACCAGTGCTGCAATAACACCCGTCTCCTAGAACGTCAAACATTGCAGACATGTTTAGTAACAGTTGTGAAATGAATGGCCCGCTGTTCCTACACCTAACCACTAGAGGGGAGTGAAGCTTACCTTCACTGGCCAGTATATCGGCTGCAGCCAGAGCTTCATGCAGAGTCACACCGGCTCCGATCACGGTCACCTGGTCATTGTCAGACTGGCGCACCACCTGGAGGAAAACACACAACCTGGTTACCTTCTATTCTGATTCGAGGTGCCGTTATTCCCCATCATTTTTAAACCGCATTTGAAAACATCTCTTTAACTTGGCTTTTAACTATTTAGTATACTCCAGAGGGTAGGGGACGCCACGCTGAAGGCTCTGTCCCCGAAAGTTGTAACCTGGTGGGAGGGATGGAGAGGAGACCTAGATCAGAGGATCGTAGGTTCCGGGATGGAGTGTGCTGGTGGAGATCAGACAGGTATCGGGGGCGAGGGCATGGAGGGACTTGTAGGTGAGGAGCAGGAGTTTGAAAGTGATGCGGAACTTGACTGGGAGCCAGTGGAGGTGGATGAGGGTGGGGGTGATGTGCTGCTTTATAAATAATGTTTATTATTATTATTATTATTATTATTATTATTATTATCAGTTCACTAGACATGGCCACAGTTTGAAATCCAGCTCACCTTGGCCAAGCCCACTTCCAGCTTCTCGTCTGGCGCGTAGAGGACCTTGGTGTCTGGTCTGCTGGTGCGGATGAAACAGATCCCCTGAGAACAAAGACGAGACATGTGAGAACAGGGCGACGGGACAGGGGAACCTCTAGAGAGCCAGATGAGAAGCCAGAGGTTCTGACCTTGGTGTTAGCCGCCAGCTCCACCGCCCTCTCCGTGGAGACCGCGTCGCTGGGGTAGAACACTGTGCATGTTGGGATAGCGCGGAACATGGCCAGGTCCTCCAAGGCCATCTGGGAGGGGCCGTCCTCACCTGAAGACGATAAGGGGGATTGGTAAGTGGAGAGAAAATAAAACCTCTAAATGCGCTTTATTCACATGTACTGGCTGACCGCAACACAAGGAGATGGAACCATTTTTTAAATAGGACAGTGCATTACACATCTAGTGACAAACAAACAGAGGTTAAATCCCAATATAAAAGCAACTATGATTTAATGTTCTATGCCTTATCTTGACTGTTATGCTCATTTTATACCAAATATTATGTCTGCACTTCATGCTCTTGATCTGCCAATTCTGTGCTCATTTTATGCCCATGTCTTTTTTTTTTTTTTTTTTTTTTTTACTGTTGTGAAGCACTTTGAGCTGCAAAAAGGTGCTATACAAATAAAAGTGCATTATTATTTTTAATAAATAAATTTTCTTCACAATTATGATGCCGATTTGCCATCTGGGAATGAACTCGCAACATAGGAGCCAATGCAGTTTCTATGGAGCACCGTTTTCAGAAACCCCAGCTTTCTGCCCAGGTGATTTTGAAATAGGATAAAAACGCTTACCGATGGAGACTCCGCAGTGAGAGCCCACCAGGTTGACGTTGGACTGGGAGATGGCCGCCATACGGATCTGGTCATAGGCTCTGGAGAAGAAGGCGGCAAAGGTGCTGGCGAATGCCACGGTGCGATCCCTGGTGGCACAACCAATGGCCACGCTCACCTGAGAGCAAAGGAGGAGGGGCTTCAGGGTCAGGCTGAGACGCATAACACTTACTTTACTTCCCCTCTGGTGCAATAAAACCGTTTGCAATGGTAAATGGACTGCATCTATACAACAGCTTTTACCCAAAGCGCTTTACAATTTTCTTCCTCTGGAGCAGTTAGGGGTTAAGTGTCTTGCTCAAGGACACTTCCAACACTGTGCCCGGGAGGAGTGGGAATCTAACCGGGAACCTTCCGATTACCAGATGACCGCTCTACCTCCTGAGCCACTGTCTGTAGCAAGACAATTGCTACTATAATTTCCCCAGAATTATCCCACGGTTATCTTTGGATTTGTGGTGTTCTCACAGTCTGCGCAAACATGAAGCCGGTGTAAAGTCAAACTCTGTCACTTTGATGCATGTGCTTTTCCCCCCCAGGGCGACGCCACAAGGAAATTTGTCTCGGTTCTGCCTCACTGCATCTCTCACCATGTTCTGCTCGGCGATGAAGCACTCGATGTAGCGGTCAGGGAAAGCCTTCTTGAAGGTCTCGGCGAAGGTGGAGTTCTTGGTGTCTCCGTCCATGGCCACCACCCTCTTGCTGGACTGGCCCAGCTTGGCCAGAGCCACGCCGTACGCACGCCTGGTCGACATCTGACAGGGGGTGGGGACGGAAGAGGAAGGTTGCATACAAGTTTATTTAAAAGTATAGTCAGTCAAATTTATTGTCCATTTTCTATTTGTGCAAGACATACAGAAAGTTGAAATTACATTCCCCGATTCCCTGTGTATATAAAAAGTAGTGCTGTCAAACTAATTAATCTCAATTTTCTGTAATAATCTAGATTAAAAATAGCATTTGTCTACTTAAGACTGAAGCTTGTAACAGATATTTACTTGAGTAAAATCATGGAATTAATGTAAAATCAACACAAAGAAAGTATTTTTCGATTCAAAGACTATTTTAATAGCTTTCTTTGAATAGTTTCTCTCCTGTGAAATACAAATGTTCAACAAAACCATCAACATTGACTGAGCTAGACCTCTTTCTTATATTAACGGCGCTAAAATTGAAGTTCTCACTCCATAGATTAATAATCTAGATTAATTTATTTGAATGCTTTAAATTATCTCCAAAGTTAAAGCATTCATTTTGACAGGCCTAATAAAAAGATAGACAGACAATATAAACATCAAAAGTAAAAATATAAGACACAATATGCAGGACTGCAAGATATATATATTTAATGAGTAGAGTTAGTAGAGCTAGCCATCAACACTGAGGAAGGAACATAAATTGTTCCGAAACATGTTTGTTTCAGGCTGCCATTAAATAACCAAAATCTGTGAGTGCTGGTCCAAGCGTATTGCTTTCTTTTTTTATTATACTCCACGGGATTTCAGCACCCAGTGTTATATTTTGTGAGCGCAATCTATCTTGACTTAATGAGTAGAGTTGTCCAAAAGTACAATGTATAGACTCATACAAACAAGCATCACTTCAGACCCACTACAAGTGTTCCAACTGCAAAGACCCCTTCCTCTGCCTAGGGTTGGGTACCGTTCACGTTTGAAAAACAAGTCCAAACGTCTCAATTTCAACATTGTTATTTATTGTTGTAACACACCACACAAGCTAAATCGCATGACCATGTATTACGTTTTTAAATATCAACATTATCTGGCCATCCTCAGTAAATGTTATCAAAACTCTTGATCTCTGTACCCTTAAATGTACAGAGTTCGGTTCCCAACGCTTCCTGCGCCTGCATTTTATTTTTCTTTCCATTTTGCAATGTTAATAAAGACTTTTCTGGGCTTCAGACCAGTGAGTGCACATTATCGTGTGATGTACTACTTGTCGGTACCCCACGTGGAAGGCACCCGATTGGCTAAACACGCCGCTTTTGACAGTTTGATCAGTCAACATCAAATAGTGCTTCAGCCTATATGAAACACATTGTTTTGGTGCTCTAGTGACACCTAGTGGCTGAAACTACTTGTGCCTTTAAAGATTGTATAAACCTTTAATTTTCTTTACATTCTAAAAGTCGACCTCGACAGTGTTTACATGTGCAGACACTGCAGGGAGAAGCTCATTTGCCAGATACAGGTTGAATAAGAGGAATCTAATCTCAGGTGCAGATGAGGGGGGAAAGCCCATTTAACTAAACAAAAACCTCATTTACTCCCAAAACGGACTGGGTTCAGGCACAGTGACCTTTAACCTACAGGTTGATCATGAATGCGGTGGTGGCACGGACCTTTTAAGGACAAACACCAAGACTTGGGTTCAGCGTGGCACAATCAGACAGAAACCTAAGCTGTTCCGATAAGAGGACATGCCCCGAGGGGACGCAGACAGAACTGCACCTTGTCTCCCTTGCTGTAGGCCGGTGGCGCAGGAAGCAGGATGCGCGCTCCGTCCACGGGGGCCGTGTCCTCGTTGGGCAGCTCGGGCGTGAGGACCTTGTTGGGGACCTGGATCTGAGCCTGCAGCTCCTTCAGCAGCTCGTCCACGCGGTCCTTCGGGATGGGCTTCCCGTGCCAGTTGTCCATGTCCTCGATGTCTTGAGGAGAGATGGCACACGTGGAAGAAATCAATCACAAAATCAGAGAAACTGTGTTTAATCAGTCAACTAAATATAAACACTTTTGTTATGGCCGGCTGGGCGATATGGCCAAAACCAAAATATCTCTTTAGTTATTACAATGTTTTACAGCCCCAGCACAAATTGCAGCGCAATGACTTATTGCCAGCCTGCAGTTAGGGGGTTAAGCGTCTTGCTCAAGGACACTTCGCAACTGCCCAGGAGGAGCGGGAATTGAACAGGGAACCTTCCGACTACGAGACAACCTCCTGAGCCACTGTTGCTGTTCAAAGTATTTTTATAAACACTACAATGTGCCATTTCTATACAAATTTGATGACGAAGGTATTGGGGGGGGGGGGGGGGGGGGGGGGGACACACATGCAGTTACATTAGATCCATGATGGTAATACCTTCCAGTAGTGGGCAGCTTGAATTGCCAGGTCCTAAAACCAACGCTTTAAGGAGATCTTTTATTTTTAGAGCATTAACTCTTTGGAATAACCTGCCTCAAAACCTCTGCTGCATTTACAGTAAATTCACTTTTAAAAAGAATCTTAAATTGTTTTTAACACTGTATTTTTGTTTTACACTGTAATGTAATTTTAGCTATCTTAATTGTTAGTTTCATTATGCATTGTGTGTACCGACTTAATAATTTCGTTTTTGCAATAATAATTGTTTTTGCATGTTTTTTTGTGTGGGTGGACCCCAGGAAGACTAGCTGGTTGCTATAGCACCAGCTAATGGGGATTCTTAATAAAAATCAAATCAAATCAGTACGGTCCATGTCCCAGCCCCACATCCACATTAGATTCACTCACCTTTCAGTCCTTTGCCCTTGAAGGTCTTGGCGACGATGCAGGTGGGCTTGTCCTTGACCTGCTTGGCCTGCCAGAAGGCCTTGCACAGCTCCTCCACGTCGTGCCCGTCCACTACATACGTGTTCCACCTGCAAACGCAAACACGGTTACACTTCACAGGCTGGGCAACCACCCCGCCATTACAAGAAATATTAACCGTGACAATAGACAGAAGATAAACTCCAGAGCAACACAAGTTAGGCGGTAATCTTATTAACTAGGTGGTTGGAGCACGGAAAAGAAGGCTTTAGAAGAGCCCGACTCGGGCCCAATTATTTATACTCAGCCGAATTCTGTCCAAACCATGCGCACAAAGTATAGCCATTTTTAAACCCAAATCAGACTAAACCCCAAAATTGTTGATCATTTACCAATAATAAATTAAGTGATTTCAGCTCAGTCATGTCTGGTCTGGAATTTTCTGTGGACATGCCTCAAAAATATCAAACTGCAGGCCGAGGTGGGCAGGACAGAGGACGAGGAGGAAGAGGAAGGATATTGTTGTGGGAAAGCTTTGATGTGCCAAGAAGGTATACCAAGGAGTTGAGACATTTACATTTAGCTGAGCACTTTTAAGCGACAAGAGTTCCGTCTTGTTCTGTACAACAAGTCAGCAGGAAGGGTACATCTCTGGCAGCTAAGGGTCAGTAACATTGTTAGTCAAGCAGTGTTGAATTAGCATAGTAGGCAATAATATAGGCAAGGTAGATTCCTTAGTAGCAGAGTACCAACTAGTAAGACAGTAAGTACAAAGATGAATAGCTTTTTTTTCTTCCCTTTCTTCATTTCAGATATTGATTGAAGTAGTGCGTTTTTAGTCAACAATGGGAAATTTTGTGTGTTTTGGCTGTGCCGACATTAGTTAAAGAGTGGAGAGAAGAGTCCCGTTAAGACGACGACTGACCCGAAGGCTTCACAGCGCTTGCGGTACGTCTCCACGTTGTGCTGCAGGGGCGCGGCCTCGCTCTGACCCAGCCGGTTGACGTCAATGACGGCCACCAGGTTGTCCAGCTTGTAGTAGGAGGCGAAGGCCATGGCCTCCCACACGGAGCCCTCTGAGCACTCCCCGTCGCCCATCATGCAGTACACGCGGTAGCTGCACAGGAAGAGAACAGACACGGGGGTTAGCGCTAGCCACAATTTACACTTAAAAACAGGCAATTACAACAGATTGGTCAATACTTGGTCAATGCTTGAGGAATGAAGAACCTATACACAAATGAAGAACCTATACACAAAATGGTCAAAAATAAACATTAAAATGGTGCATTTATATAGCGCTTTTATCCAAAGCACTTTACAATATTGTTCCTCACATTCACCCATTCACATACAGACGACAGAGGCAACCATGCAAGGTGCCAACCTGCTCATCGGGAGCAATTAGGGGTTAAGTGTCTAGCTCAAGGACACTTCGACACTGTCCGGCAATCAACCCAGGAACCAGACGACTGGTCTACCTCCTGAGCCACTGTCACCTCCAGCATTGAGAAATGTCCACTGAAGCGCCGGCTTCTTTTGGTCTTTTGTTTATATGGAAACACTGCGCTACCATGTTCCCATCCCGATAGACCGGACCACATTTCTAGCGCTCGGAGCACTAGAAGTTTAAAATATTTAAACTTTCAGCAAAAGCACTTCAACCAGCAAACAAGAGGTTTCCTGTGGACACGCCTCCAGGTGGGCATTACTTTGTTGGGAAGCACTGCTACCTGTCGGCCTTAATCCAAGCTCTCATCAAACCCCAGCCAGGGAGTCACTTAAGGCTGAGGTTACACCTAGGGTGTTTTTCGTTTCGCTTTCCCGGTCGCAACGTAGTGGCAGCCGAGTTAGACATTCGTTTTGCAACCCGAGCACTTTCGTTTTGCCTCCTGAGCACAGTGATGTAGTACAATGCCAAAACAGTAGGTGGCAGTAGGTGGCGAACATGAAGACAATTTTCAACCAATCAGAACTTGAATGTGCCTGCAAAAAAAATAAACAAGCCGCCATCTTTAAATGCCTCCTTGAGCTATTTAGCCACTGTAGCACTTATTTTTCAGCAAAGAACGTGCTATAAACAAAACGGATACATTAACTGTGTGATCTGCCTCTCATTAGTTGATGAAAACTAACATCAACACAATTGAAAACCAAAAGCGGAGTTTAGTCTCATCTGCGCCGATTTTGTTAGCTTACATGCTAACGTGAATGGAATATGCCAGTATAACAGTATAGCATTGTGGCTAGCAGCTAACGTTAGATCACGTTAGTTAGCCAGCCAGCACCAAACTGATGATATCAGGAGCCATCAGTAGCTAGATAACATTAGAGACAACGCCTCATGTATTAAACAAAAGTGAATAGATGACTGGGCCATTTTGTTTAATGCTTGTTATGTTGAAAGAGGGGCTCTGAGCTAACAGGGTCTGGTAGCTAGGTAGCTACGGTAGGTAGCTAACGTTAGCTCACGTTAGCCAGCCAGCACAAAACTGATGATATAAGGAGCTATCAGTAGCTAGATAACATTAGAGACAACGCCTCATGTATTAAACAAAAGTGAATAGATGACTGGGCCATTTTGTTTAATGCTTGTTATGTTGAAAGAGGAGCTCTGAGCTGCTCATGCAATCGACTCTTGCGTGGCTGCTGGTTTGTTGACATGCATGTTGGGAGGCGGAGGATTTGGCCTTGGTCTCTACTGCGCATGGGCTGTGGGCAAAACGGCTCCGCGCTGACCTACCACTGGTTTTATACAACTTTTAAAAACGCTGATCATTAGATTTCCTACATGAGTCTATTAAATTGGGGGCCAGAGAGAATTCTATGAATCAAAAGAATCGAGGGTCGTCAAAGACTTAAAACTTCCAGTTATATTATTTTATAATAATTAATTCATAAGGCCCGCTTTCCTGGTAAACAGGAAAGTCTCTGCGAGGTCTCGTCGTAGGGCACAACGCTCGCAAACGTATGTGTAATTGTTCTTTATCGTTTTGTTTGGTCGGAATCCATGCTGATCTGAATCTGTGGTCCTAGTAGTCACATGACCACACACACTTCACTGCCTGAACAGAGACTGATCGGTCATCCCTTTATGGGTGCAACATCGGCAGATAAATTACACAGGCTGACAGCAATTGTGAATAGATTAATCGTGCAACACTAGTTTTGAGTTTCTCGTACCCTAATGCACTAGATGGGATAGAAACAAGATGCAGGACATGCATCCAAATAATTATGCCTTTAGAGTTTCTGTTCCAATGTAACAAAGAAGACTGCCACAAGCCCCCTCCCTCTCCTCTCACCTGATCTAGGTCACGCATGTGGGTGGTGCGACCCATTCTCTCAGCAAATCCCCCCCCCCCTCTCTGGTTATGATTGTTAGATTGAATAGAGCCTTTATTTAGCTTCTACTGTACCCACCGCCCCCCCACAATCCAAACGCAATTCAAAACAGCACAGAATTTGTTCTCTCATCTCATATTCTAACTTAACCTCTTTATATAATAATAGAACTACCCACATGAGGTTTAGTGGAGAATCAAGTGAACAGCCCATGAGGAGTAGGAATAACTTGAGAAATCTAGATGTTGGCCATATTGTTCTGTCACTTTCATATTGATAGAAATTATAGGAGCACAAAGTAACACATTTCATCATGATCGGACAAGCTGTAAACTTGTGGGAACCGCGCCACCATGTGGTGATCAAAACCTCACAGGTGTCCTCATTGTCGTAGACAAATATATTTGCCATGTTTGTTGCAAATGGGAAGAAAGCGTCCATGAGTTACCTGGATCCCCGTTTACCCCGTGTTTTCCTAGTCAGAAAAGTCCATGGGATGCATTTCTCATTGCATTTATTCTTACCTGGATTTGTCAAAGTGTTTGCCAGTGTAGGCCATCCCACAGGCGGCACCCAGACCCTGCCCCAGAGAGCCTGTAGCCACGTCCACAAATGACAGTTTCTGCAAACAGGGAAAAGATCAAGGATGCATCAACATGCAGGCAAACAAGTGTATGCTATTTTAAGCTTTAAAAAAAAGAACACAAATGCTCCTTATGTACAAATGGGGACGAGGGGACATTTATGAACATGTATTGGGACTGCACACCAGTTAAGATATTCTGGGAAGAAGTGACCCAGCAATTATCAAATCTCTTAATACTGAATATACCTGTACACCCCTCTATATTACTGCTGAATGATGTTTTTGAATATGCAGTACCTATACAGCAAAAGAGATTGGTTTTATCTGGTATTACAGTGGCTAAAAAACTGATGGCATCACAATGGTTTCAACCGGAAAAAATTTGCCGAAAGATCTGGATTCTTACATATCTCGATGTGATTTATCTAGAAATATCTACAGCAAGAATTTTGGGTCTCAATGAATCCAAATTGACAATGTGGTTAGAAGTGGTGGAGAGAATAAAAGCTAGCATTTAATGGTAGTGTCTGGTTAGGAGCGAAGGATAATGGATGGATTATCCATTGAGGGGTCCAGGGCGGGGGGTGCGAGCAAGAGCATATGTGTGTAGGGGAATAGATAGCAGGTATTAGGGGTATATCTTGTATAAGACATTTATCCAAACGGTGAGTTAACTGATGTACACTGTTTTACAATGCTTGTATATCTAATCGTGTGTTGTCATGTTTGTTTATGTGTTTGTTTAAAAAATAATAAAAAAAAAAAAAAAAAAAACAGAATTGGAAGGTCAGAGACCAGGGCCCTCATTTATCAATGGTGCGTACGCACAGATATGTGCGTAACCCGTGCGTACGATCATTTCTAAGCAAAGTGTGGGATTTATCAATTTGAACGTGTGCTTGACTTTGTGCGTATATATTACGCACAGCTCTGACCATGCGTACCTGGCGCCCAGCGGTAGAATATGAAGACTGCAGACGGACGGCATTATGCTTTCATTAGTTTCATGCATTAGTTTCAACAATGACGTGTTTTGTATGACCCGTAATTCACTATAGTTCATTGTAAAATAGCGACATTAGTGTAATTATTGTCAAACCCTAAATAGCATGTGGAATAGGTATTTCCGAATGAATTCAGCCTGGTTCATAGTTCATTATTATAGGAATACTTCTCGCGGTGTGCGCTCAGATGTTTTCAGAGATATAGGGCATGTCTATTTGCAGAGAGAGAACATAATATTAAGTAGAGTTCGCTACCCGAGACACATTGTCCTTGATTTGTACCGCAATTTGAGACCCACATTGGAGCGTGGAGCAAAACGCAGTGTTGGATGTCTAATTTCCCCAACCCCCCCAACTACATACCATATCCATATATCAATAACAGGAGGCCAAGAGAGGATTTTACGCCAGGTTACCCAACATCATCGGAGCAATATATAGACTGTACCCATGTAGCTTTCAAAGCTCCATCAATAAACAAATCCAGTAATGTGAACGGGATTCCATTCGGTCAATGTACAGATAATCTGCAATGCGCATTTTGGCTGATAATGTGCCGGTGGCCGGAGTCTCATTCAGGCCCGATTGCATTTAATTCAATTGTAATGTTATTACTGGGGTATCTATAATTAAAACATCACTTAAATGCAGATCAGGGTTATCCACTGAAGCCATAATGACTCTGACCAGAACCACAGGCTCACGAGCGCACAATAGGCATTGTAGAGCGCAGAGTTGGCCTGCTGAAATTGATTTCATTTCAGTCATTACAGTGCTTAATGTCGGGTCAGCTTGTCATTTATTTCTGTCAATGTGCTGGTTCTGTAGCAGGACTGGGTCAGTCAACATCATTGGCACCGAAGATAGTCTACAAGCTCCCTCCTCCTCAGTGGAGTTGTCTGTGAACTTGGCAACTTCATTAGATTTATTTATTCTCAAAAAATATCTATAATCATACAATTAAATATTTGTTTTTTTTATCTACTTTTTCTCCCCATTTCTATTTTTCTCCCGTCCCCAATTTCGTATTGTCCAATTCTACCCTCCCCTGTCTCGAACGTTGTTAGGCCATGCCTCCCACAAGCCGGCTGCAATGTGGACGAAGCCTTGCATCACGTGTCCCTTCCGGTACTCGAGGAGGCAGCCGTCGCATCTTTTCACCTGCACAGCGCGATCTCTCAGCGGCGAGGGTCTGCGTGGGAAGGACACGCCGCCCTCGTCGCTTCCTGATTCTACTGCGCAGGCGCACCAACCGACCTGTAGGAGTCGCTGTCCACAACGTCCGATCCCCACCCACCAGCTTCCCACCCCCTAATACTGCCAATAGTATTAGTATGAACGACCAGCCAAGCTGGTAGCAACGCCGAGAGCTGGGCTCGAACCCAGCATCTCCTGCGTTGGTGGCGAGCGCCTTGCCCACTGCGCCACCTAGCCGCCCTACGATTAAATATTGTTTAAAATAAAACGCTAAATACTATTATTCTGTGTCATGTTTCCAAATAAGATTGTTCACAACGGGAAATGCTGTATACGTTCAATTTGTTGGTTGGACCACGGTGATCAATCTCGCTCGTGAAGTTTCAGAGTTTGCTCGGGTTAGACCATTATTTCACATCCCATGGGGGTGTTTCATGACCATATATGGATAATCGTGCACGAGCATAGCCGTTAACCCTTTAATCGCCAAGGACGAGTTAACACGTCATTCTCCGCTAACTCAATAAACAACGTTATTTGGACGTATATAGTATTATACAACCTGGAAATGGTTCATCTAGATCAGGGGTGGCCAACCTTTTTTGAACCAAGATCTACTTTTTTATTTACCACCTAGCCCGAGAGCTACCAGCCAAAATTGTATATTGTAAGCAGTCATTTGAGGCTTTATAAAAGCAGCATAATGAACACAAATCTGTCAGTGCAGAGTCCGACCTCATCTTAAATAACAAACAGCATTGCTTGTTGTAGTTAACAAGGAGAGGAAGAGTTTTTTTTTTTTTTTTTTTTTTTTTTTTTTTTATAATCAAATTTTATGAATCAAGATCTACTTGAAATCAGCCTGCGATCTACCTGTCGATCGCGATCGACTGGTTGGGCACCACTGATCTAGATCAACATCCCATAATAGCAAACCTTCTACTCCAAGAGACTGGGGTAAGTTTCAGCGTTTATTATTACCGTGTTCGATACAAACTGCTCTGATGATCATATCACCCACACTACATTAATCATCTAACGTTGGCCACGGAATTATAAACGACCCCCCCCCCCCATCCGGTCAACATCAAATGATGAGTAGTAACTTCTAGAAAGAAGCACGTACATTTTTTATCTGGCGCCGATCGCTTATCAAACTGTATTTGATCATCAATATGATGCATTTATGGCTATAAATCACGTTCTGCAGAATGCTGCAGAAAACTATAAAAACATATTTATACTTTAGACCATATTTTAGTATGAATATGTGAATGAAAAAGTAGAACGTTGCTACATCCCAAACGATAGATACTTGACGTTGAATGGGCCATAGTAATGTCAATTTAGCAATACAATTTAAAAAGTTATAGCCCTGCAAAGAAGGGGAACATCTCCATAGACTTTCAACAGTGGCAGATAGGGGTATATGATCAGAATAATCCCTGGCAGATAAAGGGTTAAGAACAAATTGTATTTATCAACACGGAGTGTGCGTAGGACCTGTGCACGCACATTTGATAAATCCCGATTATTCTGTGCTTAAGAACGAAAATAGAACACTTTCTAAGCATTGTTGATAAATGAGGGCCCAGGGCTTTCCCTAAACAGTGGTATAGAGCAGGGATTAAAGCAAAAAATTCTCCTGACTCTTTTTTTCAGGCCAAGTCATATTCTTATTTTAACAACTGCATTTTTTTTTATAGCGTTAGCGTTTTAAGGGAGCCTACTTGTAGAGCCTACTGTCCTGACTGACTATAGACCCTACTGTTGTGGTTGTTGTGCCAGGCAGGGAGGCTGTGTGCTGGAGAGCGTGAATGCAAGTCTTGTGGCTAGCTTCTGATTGATGGCGAGCTAGCACCCTTTTTCCATTACTTTGAACCATGAACTAAACGGCTTGTTATCATACAAACAAGGGACTAAACACGTTTCGCAATTATGCCACAACAACAATGGACAGTCTCCTCCCCACCGTGTATATTTTTTTTGACCACCCTCCCCCTCCTAATGTACAGTCTCCTCCTCATCATATGTATACTTTACTGTTAGGATCTCTGGGCAACAGTACTGTATATTTGCATATCATATATGTGACAAATGTAACATTACTATATACCTGTAAGTCATGTATGTCCCTATGTCATAAATGGCATGATGTCATGTATGTTGTGTATGTCATAAATGTCACTATGAATTGAAAATGGGGGACCCTGATGATGTAAACAAGACAAACGTCTTTCTCTGGTCTGCATCCCCTTAACAATTGTGTGTATTGCTACTGGATTTACCAGATCCAGAGTGAATGAATTAATGAAAACTTTATTTAATACACAAGACCCTCTTCTTGGGACCAAGTAAGGTTTCGTCGATAATCCAATGTACAGTCCCCCCACCCCACCTACTCCAATGTACAGTTTCTTCGTCAAATGTATATACTCTCTTTTTTAGACTATTTTTGTATCACAAACAATACTGTATTTGTAAATCTGGTATGTCATAAATGTATAGATGTAGCAGTACTGTCTATCTGTATGTCATATGTTATGATGAATTGAAAATGGGGGTCCCTGATGTAAACAAGATGAAAGTCTCTCTGGTCTGCATTCCCTTAACACAATGCCATCCACGAGCGGGGTGAATGCCCACTCACGAGAATATTCATTTTATTCGTTTTTTTTTTATATTAGCGATCTGAAATCATATTGCATCAAGCGAGTCTATCGTTGGAGATCCAGGCACCCCTGGCACTCAGATGTGATAAAAGCGCCCCCTCTCGTCTCCCAGATGGTAATTCACCCTTTTGGATTGAACTCAATGAAAATGAAGGGAAAAAGAAACCCGCACTCCACATTTGACTTCTCACTCATGCAACAGGCGTCTACCAGCTTCATGCTGAACTCACGGAGCAGTGGGGAATATGTGTTATACAGTATCACGGTGGATCACTAAAAGGAGAGATTTTTTCTAATGGCGATCAGGAATTGGAATAATCCATTTGGATACCATCTGATCTCAGGTAAGGAATCTATGTTACCAGTCTAAGGATAATCAGATCAGTTTTCACGGATATATAAGCATTTATGTGATTATGTGATATCGCTGTTAGACTGTCAGGAAATAGGAGCAGCGATCATCAGCGCACGGCACGAGCGTGCATGCATACACATATACTATCGATCATCTAGCGTTTATTTGAAAACGATTAATAAATAGGCAGACAAATGACAACGTTCTAGAATATTCCAGGAAAAGGCGATTATCAGGGAATCTCTTCTTTTTTCAGTGAAACCGAGTGCTTTTCAGAATGGTAGAACACGGAAATGAAGCGATAAAAAAACAATCTGCTTTGACAATGTTGACTGGAAAACGAGTCTTTGATAAGCGACGGGCAGATTAGACACATAATTTAAAACATAGATTAGGCGATATTAACGTTAACATTGAAGTGGCCCTGGGCATTCAAGGGACTAATAATGAATTAACCTTGGGCAGTCAAAGTGTTAACAATTGTGTGTATTGAGCTGTACTGTATTGTACCCATTCTGCAATCTGTTAATAAAATGTTCAATCAATCAATCAATATTTAACAGATTGCAGAATGGGTACAATACAGTGCGGCTCAATACACACAATTGTTAAGGGGATGCAGACCAGAGAAAGACGTTTGTCTTGTTTACATCAGGGTCCCCCATTTTCAATTCATAGTGACATTTATGACATACACAACATACATGACATTTATGGCATAGGGACATACATGACATACTACAGGTATATAGTAATGTTACATTTGTGACAATACGATATGTAAATATTAGGAGGGGGTGGGTGGGTGGGTGGGTGGGAGAGAATATATACATACGGTGGGGAGGAGAAAAAAGATACATACGGTGGGGAGAGAATATACGGTGGGGAGGAGACTGTCTACACAGATACACCTGTGTGATGTTGCTACGGAGTTAAGCTAATAAAGGATACTCACAACCACAACAGGGGACTCACGTAACACGACAAATGTGTTGTTTCCGTTTTTCTTTTTGACATAGTTGCGGAACACGGAACAAGTTAACTCACCACTACAGCCCCCAGTAGCCTAGCCAGTCTCTTGAAACACCGCTATCTTCAAACTTCCTCTCGAAACTTTCTTTTGTTGGGTGGTGCCGCTCATCCTTTTCGTCAGAGAAAACCGCAGTGGTTTTTCTTTTTAGTGGCCGGCTTACTCCTTTCATTTAACCGATGCTATTAAGCTAACGTTAGCTAATTGGTATAGCAGCGTTACAGTGCAAGCAGGTGGTGGGTGTGACGTCGGTAAACGAGGAGAGTTGACGCGAGGCTGCAAAAAAGGTGACTGTCGTAAAACCAAAACACACCGCAGTTTTAATTATTTTACATGACTATTTTGTTACCCGCCATGTGGCGGACAGACCTCTCAGACCTCGCAAATGTCACTCGCCCAATAGCCTCCAGCTGCAACGCAGAGCGAGCAGCGTAATCCTGTCTCTCAAGTCGCTGAGTCCTGCCATTATTGCTCCGCAGCTCGCCAATGACTGCTTGGCGCGGCCGCGATAGAAAAAAATGCCTTTTCATGATATTTGACGCCTCCGATTGGCTCAATTTAGTTTCAATCTGTATGCATCTACAAATCATATTATACCAGGTAGCCAATTCCGTCAGACTCCGAATCAAATTGACGGAAATCCGTCTGGAGACTGAACGCTTTAATGCCTGGTTATAGAGGCACCAGCACCACTGTGACAACAAACCAGCACCACCATGTGTGCACTGTGCAGTGAAAGCTTAAAGCCAGAGAAAGACTCATTGTCTAATACGCAATTGCTCTGTCCTTTGTTCCTCTGTGTGTGTGTGTGTGTGTGTGTGTGTGTGTGTGTGTGTGTGTGTGTGTGTGTACGTTCGTGTTCAACGTTGAACTATTGTGCAACACTGTACTTAAATAAATAACTTACTTTGAAGTTACCCTTGTGTTTTCATTGAAATTGTGTTTAAGTTGAAGGAAATTACAGCAAATGGCTCTCTTTATTGCATCTCGGCCCACCCCCTAGTTGCGACTCGGCACAGTCTGGGGGGGAAAGCCCTGGGACCTCATTTATCAACGTTGCGTACAGACAGATATGTGCGTAACCCGTGCGTACGATCGTTTCTAAGCAAGGTGTGGGACTTATCAATTTGAACGTGTGCTTGACTTTGTGCGTATATCTACGCACAGCTCCGGCTGTGCGTACCTGGCGCCCGGTGGTATAATATGAATATTGTAGTCTGCAACGCGTAAATAAGCTTCTGTGCATTAGTTTCAACACTGGCGTGTTCAACTTCTGTATGACCCGTAATTCATTATAGTTCATTGTAAAATAGCGACAGTAGTGCAGGGCTCTACGCTAACCTTTTTCCCAAGGAGCACATGTGCTCCTAAATGAAAAAATTTAGGAGCACACAAAGAAATTTAGGAGCACACAAAAATATTTAGGAGCACAGTGAAAATATTTCAAGTAAGTTTTTTTTTTTTTTTTTTTTTTTATTAATGTACATGTGTGTAAATTAGCTCTTGCTACAACCCTGCAAGTTTACATTTTGTATTTGATGTTCATTAACATGTGCTGTCCCTATCAAATAAAAAACTACTGCTACAAAAGTAAGTCACTTAACTTTAGCTTTTGCCCCTTTTATGCATACAATGCCCATGTTTTGGCTGTGTTGCTCTTCTAGAAAGATAATCCTTTCAGGGTTGCCTATTGAAATACTGTACACTTCCAGTACAGAAACATTGTTTATGAGTTTGCGTGTCAGGTAGACCATTGATTAGTCGAGTCTGCCAATTACGTCACACCGCTTGCACTCCGGCCGTCCGGCGCTGCAGCTGGACCCTATTGCCCATCTCTGCTGTTGATAACGCTAGCCAAGTTATTATACACAGTGGGCCAGTGACTTGTGTAGGGGTGTAACAATGCATCGATCCTAAGGGGAAAATTCAACTGCATCGATTTGAAAATGTTAGAATCGATTATCGCAATTTTAATGTGTACGCGTTATGTTATTGTCATGTCCGTTAAAGCCAACACAAGGACATACGCTACTGCATCAACATTATGATTAACAAAGCAAGGCATTCGTTTAGTTGCATTAACGTTATATTACTATTGCTATCGATAAATCTAGGTGTCTATTGCTATTGGTAAGACTATAATAAGTTAGTGTCTCAGAAAACGCTCGCATATCGCAATCAGAGCACTGATCGCAATGGCGGAGTTTCAGGAAGTAAACAAGCAACATGAGAGCTTCCGATTGGTCAGTTGCTTTATTTCCCATGAAACCAGTCACGTCACTCTACTGTGATTGGACCGTTGGCTTGAGTGCAATGTGGGACTTTTTTAACGATTCTCAGCGGAGAAATAAAAAGAACGAATGATGAGGCACTGTGCGCGTAATTGATTTTTCTGGTTCGCACACATATTTTTAGGGGCATATGCGAGCAATATGGTCGCACTGTAGAGCCCTGTAGTGTAATTATAACGGAAAATCCGTCGCGATTTGGAATAAAATTGAGGAGAACTTTAATCCCTGGGTATTAATCGAACGAAACGGAAAAAGGCAGTCATATTCCAGCACGGTCTTTAAGTTAATAGATATCATATCCGACATCACCGTACGTGTACATGTCTGTCAGCCTGTCTCGTATTTCTCCCATAACACACTTTGCTCGGCTTAGTCCACTTTTCCACATTTCATGGGGGTGTTCCATTACCGTATGGTTAATTACGGGCGGTGCTATATGGAAATACTTAAAATCGTGCACGAGCGTAGAACTTATACGACCCGTGTACGCACGTGTGATGAATCCCGATTTTTCTGTGCGTACACACATTCTAAATTCTGTGCTTAAGAACAAAAATAGAACACTTTCTAAGAATTGTTGATAAATGAGGGCCCTGGAGAGTCAGACACAGTAGTAACAGTGGAGAGGCATGAAGTAAACAGAGTCCACTCACCGGTGTGGGGTGCCCCTCCAGCTCACAGTCGATCTTGCGCAGGTTGAGCAGCTCAGACTCCTTCACGTAGCCGGCCTCCACCCAGGCGGCATACAGGATGGGTGCAGCGTGACCCTGGAGAGAGATGAACCGTTAAAAGAAAAACAACACTGGTGGCATACACATTTTGAGGCACACTGGTGGCCTACGTAAAAGAAATATGTGCGTGTCCCGACCTTTGACATCACGAAGCGGTCATTACATTGGTTGCGCGGGTCGCTGGCTTTGTAGCGCATGGTGTTGAAGAACAGCACAGACATGAGCTCTGCCGCGCTGCAACATGACGTGGGGTGACTGGGAGGAAGAGACAAGTCTGTTAGTGACGGGTCACAGCAGCTCACTCACTACTGTGAAGAGGAAACTACTGACTAGGACCGTCCTCCACTAAAGAGACAAGTCTGTTAGTGACGGGTAGAAGCAATGCAACCACTACTGTAAAAGTCTGTTCGTGACGGATGGGTCACAGCAATGCACTCACTACCGTTAAGAGGAAACTACCGACTAGGACTGTCCTCGACTAAGACATTCTTGGTCGACTAATAGTCAAGGACTTTGTCAAATAGGCTATTCCATTAGTTGTTTTCACTGACTGACAAGTGTTCAATTTTATTTTTCCACATGTGCAGCCAGTGATGCAAAAGCGCCTCTTTTTCCCCCTTTACTACATCTGTACATATGCTACTCTCACTAGTTACACTGCTGGACAGTATGACTACTACCATACCGTCTTTACACTTGTATCACTGTACATATTATACTACAACTCTGTACATACATACATACATCAGATTAGCACTACACTCTGTAGTACTAATTTGTATAGTTTTATCACCTGTACATTGTATATTGCAATTTGTTTTCATTGTACTTCTTTTCATTGTACTGTATAATGACTAATATACATTTTAATCTCATTTAAATCTCATAATTACTAAAGATGGGATGGGACTATAATTTCTAAGGAAATTATACTCGTTAAGTATTCGGTATGAAAAAGAACAAGACAAAAAAAAAGCAACTACCCTAATTGACAAACTAATTCTTGTCAAACTGAGACCTAACTGATGGATTATGAGGAGGCGGCCCTAGTACCCACACACATGCATGTTACTGCAATCCAGCATAACAGAAACTCATTACCCTGGCCTGAGGCTGGGAAAAGACAATACAAGACACTATCCTAACTATGGTACCATCAAGAGGCCCCAATGTCCACTTCACACAAACTTCACATTAAAGAATGGATGCATTAGATCAAAACGAGCACTGAAAATTACATCAAGACAGTTAAATAAAATCCAGGCGGAGGGAAAATCACAACCATTGATATGCAGTTATGACATCATAGTTTTGAGTTCTTAGTCTAAAGAGCTCTTATCTAATAGATAACATTTAACTTCAGAGAAAAGTTAGGTTGTGAAACAGTTAGTAGCTCAGCAGTGGTCAGAGGTATCGTAATGTTGACGGGTTTGGAAATCCCACATGCGTTGGCCAATCAGTTTCGGCTTCCTTATGGGTTAATCTGAAAAGTGTCAACATTTCGACTGCTGTGAGGACACACGGGTTATCTTGTTCAAACGTACATCTTGGGTCAAATTATGTTAAAATTCACATTCCACACAAAAAAAATGCAATCATCCAAAGCTCCATTTACCCCTCGTTCTTCCACTGAAAATAACCCTGTGGGGGAAATAAAGTGCAGTCAAATCAAGACAGCAGTAAAAGGTAAATGGGGGCATAGGTGCATTGTTCCTTGTTCTTCAACGGTTAGGAAACACCAGCTGCCAGAGCATAGGGCATCGGCCTAGACAGACAGTATCGTTTATCAGGAGAATGTGACCAAGCAGACTGGGTCCATTCCAACACGTGAAGCCTATGTTCAAATAATTCATCCATTTCCTTATACAGAGCTAGAAGGAAGTGTCAAAAACGGGTTTACCAACAACGGCGCTTCTTTTCATGGAAGTTGCGGTTGCGTCAACAGATGGAGGTAATAGCAAACATCGACTACCTTGGAGGAAGTCCCGAGTAAAATAAAATATCATTTACGCGAAGAAACGCTGTGACCATGGGCTTGAACCTGACGTGTTGTACTAAGTATAGACGGGAGTGCGATTGTGACGGGCTATGAAAGAGCAACAAGGGACCATCTCGGTCTCGGATCACAACCACTGGAATGATCCCCGCTTGCTGCTTGGCCTTGGCTCTAGTAGCACATAGGCGTTGCTGAGGACTTGATTGTCTCCCCGTTTAAAAAGCACTCTTGTATAAAGGGGAAACGTAGCATAATAATTAATTCAATAATGTGGGTTTTTAGATGAACAATGATCATCACACTGCAGATAGTCTTCTAGTAGTTGTCTTTATATTTGGGGTTGACACAGACTATGACCAGTTGATGCATTAACCCTTTCACTGCCACACTACCAAACGGTTAACCCTTTCACTGTGACAATTCACAGAAGGTTAACCCTTTCACTGCCACACAACAGCCGGTTAACCATTTCACTGCCACCGTCGGTTGTGTGATAGTAAAGGGTTAACCTTCTGTCGTGACTCGTGTGGCAGTGAAAGGCTTCAGATCTACACTGCATCTGCAACTTTAAAAATCAGAGCGTCAAAGGACCACGAGACTTATTGCCTCCAATGCCCACGTGACATTTGTTAGGGGGGGGGGCAGGCAATCCCACATTAGCAAAAAAGAGAAAAGCTAAAAACAAACATGTCTTTGTCAAAAATGTACTTTCCGTTGACAGGCTCCAATGATTCTAGTCATTTCCATTGGTTGTAATGTTAAGTTACTACTATTGAAGCCTCGCGTTTGCGATTTTTTGCGCCATCAATAAAAGTCTGAACAGTGTTCAAACACACCCACAAAATCACCAGCTAACGTAAAATAAACTAGCTCTCATGTAACCGCTCAGCGCATCAACTTGAAATGCACCATTTAACCGTCAGGTTAAAAACATGAATTGTGACGTAGGTTGGCGTGCTGGTTTATTAACGATCTGTTTAGCAGCAGAACAAGTTACAACACAGTTGTCGTGGGGACAGACAGCGCGCGCTGCAGATAATCCGCACGTGCAGCATGGCCACGCAGAGTGCGCGCGCACTGGGCCGGTGTCCTGCTGCAGGATTTACCGTTCAAGTGTGTATATTATTATGCAACATTCTAGTCGGTCATTACGGCGTTTCCATCTTATCCTCGCTAACGTTAAATAATCACTTTTTTGACAACTCACCCGGAGTTTGAGGCGCATGTCGCTTTGATAGAGTGAATCCTCAGTTTGTTGGCGGTGTCTTTCAGCCCCTGCAGGGTCTTCTCGTCGGGTTTGTGGTAGCTGGCCATGTTGTCTTGAGATGTTGCGAGTTCAAACTGGATGGTTTTTCGAACGGCAGCACAGCTTCTTCCCGGTGTCGTCGGTTCAGTGGGTTCACTTCAGGGGCGAGGTGTTGGGCTACACACACCGTAGATAGACAGCGGCTCACGGCACGTTTAAACGGGGAGGGGAAGAAGGAGGATCAGAGGGGGCTTTATATTTCACAGCGAACCACTCCTACCGCCATGCCCTCTTCGCTGTCATTGGATGAAGAGTCATCGCGCAAGTTGAGCAGGAAATTATGCGTCAAGCGCGCAGCAGAATCGTTTGGACTTCCTGCGTCAAGATTTCTTCTTCTTCTTTCTTCTTTTGAATTTCCGGCAGAGTAGACGCATCGTGGCGTATTACTGCCCTCCACACTTCTTTTGATGATTTCTTCTTCTTCTTCTTCTTCTTCTTCTTCTTCTTCTTCTTCTTCTTCTTCTTCTTCTTCTTCTTCTTCTTCTTCTTCTTCTTCTTCTTCTTCTTCTTCTTCTTCTTCTTCTTCTTCTTCTTCTTCTTTCTTGGCGTATTTCTTCCCTCCTCATTTCTTATACTACACTAGTGGTGTTCCATCTTTAAAATAAAGTAAACATTTTATAACGTTAACGTTCTGTGTGTCGCCGCAGTGAATGGGTTGTGATTAGCGCGGCAGTGAAAGGGTTAATAATAATATGAAATTATGTAGATTAAAATATTATTTAATTGAGCTGTAATCACACAACATAAGGATGCAGTGTCCTCTGTGATGACAGTGACACCACAGGAGGATATATTCAATCGCATTAACTCCCAATAACTCTCAAACTAAGTGAATGTGTGCAAAACAGTTTAGAGCCTTGTGATATGTGTGAGATTATGTGCAAAATGAATGTGTTTTTTGGTTAAATGCCCCTCTTTAAGGAAATAACTACATTTCACATGCAATTCTCCACTTGCACAATCTGAAAGTAGGCACTTCCGGCTGACTTCCGGTTGCCAATGGTACTTCCTGTCCCATCCAAATACATTGGTTTTAGCTACTTTTCTCCCCTTATTTAAACAACTTTGTCGTCACAGAGAGGCAATGAAACGTTTGTATTATTATAGTATAGAATGTATTTAATAAGCAAACGTTTGTCAGCAGGGTTTTTGGGCTGTATTTCATGTAAAAACGTTTACTGTTAGTTTCCTTGCTCAGCCAGCATTAGCTAACAGAAGCTAGTGGTTAAACAGGCCGGATTAGCTTTGAGCTAACTATCTTTCCCGACCCATGTATTCATTCCATTCTAAACATAACGTTAGTTTACAAAACATGACCTGTCTATATAACGTTGAGGAACAAATTATAAGTGTGTGGGTGTGTGTTTTGGTGAACATTGGACTGCAAACAGAAAATGCATCACAGTTAGACAGTAGCTACTGTTAGCTGCCCTTCCGGATTAGCTTTGAGCTAACTATCTTTCCCGACCCATGTATTCATTCCATTCTAAACATAACGTTAGTTTACAAAACATGACCTGTCTATATAACGTTGAGGAACAAATTATAAGTGTGTGGGTGTGTGTTTTGGTGAACATTGGACTGCAAACAGAAAATGCATCACAGTTAGACAGTAGCTACTGTTAGCTGCCCTTCCGGATTAGCTTTGAGCTAACTATCTTTCCCGACCCATGTATTCATTCCATTCTAAACATAACGTTAGTTTACAAAACATGACCCGTCTATATAACGTTGAGGAACAAATTATATAGACGGGTAATGTTTTGAACAACTAACGTTACGTTTAGAATGGAATGCATCGGCAAAGATCGTTAGCTCAAAGCTATTCCGGCCAGTTTATCAACTTCCTGTCATTTAGAAATATGATTTTATAGTGAAAATCATTACCAAAACGTCCGGAAAAACCTCACGGGAGCATTATAGACTGTCATACAAATGTACAAATGCTATAAGGTGGCAAGAAATGCACTATAAACAATACTTTGGGTCGGGAAAGATAGTTAGCTCAAAGCTAATCCGGAAGGGCAGCTAACAGTAGCTACTGTCTAACTGTGATGCATTCGACAGACAGACCGGCCCAGGCAGTTCAGCGTCGTGGAGCATTTAGCCTGCTGGCTACCTAGCTCCACTCGGGAGCTCCAGCAGCTTGTCGATGTGCTAATAGCCTCAGCAACCTAACGTTAGCTGGCTCCAGCAGATCGACAAGTTGCTGGAGCCAGCTAACGTTAGCTTGCTGAGGCTATTAGCACATCGACAAGCTGCTGGAGCTCCCGATGCTGGTTGAAGTGGAGCTAGGTAGCCAGCAGCTAACGGTAGCTGGCTCCAGCAGCTTGTCGATCTGCTGGAGCCAGCTAACGTTAGGTTGCTGAGGCTATTAGCACATCGACAAGCTGCTGGAGCTCCCGAGTGGAGCTAGGTAGCCAGCAGGCTAAATGCTCCGCGACGCTGAACTGCCTGGGCCGGTCTGTCTGTCGAATGCATCACAGTTAGACAGTAGCTACTGTTAGCTGCCCTTCCGGATTAGCTTTGAGCTAACTATCTTTCCTGACCCAAAGTATTGTTTATAGTGCATTTCTTGCCACCTTATAGCATTTGTACATTTGTATGACAGTCTATAATGCTCCCGTGAGGTTTTTCCGGACGTTTTGGTAATGATTTTCACTATAAAATCATATTTCTAAATGACAGGAAGTTGATAAACTGGCCGGAATAGCTTTGAGCTAACGATCTTTGCCGATGCATTCCATTCTAAACGTAACGTTAGTTGTTCAAAACATTACCTGTCTATATAATTTGTTCCTCAACGTTATATAGACGGGTCATGTTTTGTAAACTAACGTTATGTTTAGAATGGAATGAATACATGGGTCGGGAAAGATAGTTAGCTCAAAGCTAATCCGGAAGGGCAGCTAACAGTAGCTACTGTCTAACTGTGATGCATTTTCTGTTTGCAGTCCAATGTTCACCAAAACACACACCCACACACTTATAATTTGTTCCTCAACGTTATATAGACAGGTCATGTTTTGTAAACTAACGTTATGTTTAGAATGGAATGAATACATGGGTCGGGAAAGATAGTTAGCTCAAAGCTAATCCGGAAGGGCAGCTAACAGTAGCTACTGTCTAACTGTGATGCATTTTCTGTTTGCAGTCCAATGTTCACCAAAACACACACCCACACACTTATAATTTGTTCCTCAACGTTATATAGACAGGTCATGTTTTGTAAACTAACGTTATGTTTAGAATGGAATGAATACATGGGTCGGAAAAGATAGTTAGCTCAAAGCTAATCCGGCCTGTTTAACCACTAGCTTCTGTTAGCTAATGCTGGCTGAGCAAGGAAACTAACAGTAAACGTTTTTACATGAAATACAGCCCAAAAACCCTGCTGACAAACGTTTGCTTATTAAATACATTCTATACTATAATAATACAAACGTTTCATTGCCTCTCTGTGACGACAAAGTTGTTTAAATAAGGGGAGAAAAGTAGCTAAAACCAATGTATTTGGATGGGACAGGAAGTACCATTGGCAACCGGAAGTCAGCCGGAAGTGCCTACTTTCAGATTGTGCAAGTGGAGAATTACATTTCAATGCATATCCGTGTAAAATTAAGTGCTGCTAGCTTTAAAAGGAATGGTATCCTAAGCTTCAATTTAGATGACAGTGTGGGGTGTGAATGTGGAGGTACTCCTGAGTCTGTGGACATAATGTTTAATGCTGCCACTAAGCAAGTAGACTTGTGGTGTCTATTAATCAATCTGTATAGCCTACGTACACGTACTCCAATAAACAGCATTTATCCATTTAGGTACTGAGAAGACCTTTATCAACATAATTATAAGTTATCATACAGAAACATACATTTTATTGTATAGGTTCGTTTAAATGATCGGTTTGTTGTTTTAATGTGCAAACTTCTGTGCTTTAGTAGAATCGTTATTTTATTTTGAAAACCTCCGGAAGTATTATTGTTGCACTGCCGTGACGCCGGAGATGGAAAAATTTGGTGTTGCTTTGCATTCATAGAAATACTTAAACCAATCTTTCCATTCGGATACTACGGTATATAATTTAAGTAATAAAGACTGACCTGGGCTGCCAGGACGGTGTGGGACATACCGTCTGCACGGCCTCAGCCAACTAATCACCCAACCCACAAGGATATGTGAATCAACTCAGACTACCATTGACCTCATACTGACCTCTGACAAGTCCAAGATCTCCAATAAAGGGGTTATAGCATGTGGGTTAAGTGATCATTATATGATATTCTGTACCCACAAAAAGCTAAAACTAAAGGCTGGCTGTCACAAAACAGTCACATCTAGAGACCTCAAAACCTACTCTAGCGAGGCCTTTAACCTTGAACTGGAGAGTCTGGACTGGTCAGATGAACTCAATGGTACACTGGTTGAAGAAACTTGGCTTGGCTTCAAAACCAAATTTTCATCAATACTAAACAACATGGCCCCCCTAAGAACCACCAGGGTAAAAAATCGCGCTGAGCCATGGATGCACACTGAAATACTGACCGCTATGAAAGCCAGAGACAAAAAATGCTCTGAGTTTCGTAAAAGCCAGTCAAAGCTTACCAAAAGCATGAGCAGTGAACTCCAAGACCACGTGACTGAACTCAAACTAGAAAGAAACAGACTAAGAAATGACGTAAACTCCATGATCAAAACTGCTAAAAAAAATGTCATCAATGACAAAACCGAGGAAAACAAAAATAAACCACGTGAACTTTGGAAATTACTCAACAATCAACTAGGCTGCAGTAAAAAACTTAAAACCAGGTTCTCAAACATAAACATAAAGACGGACAACACGCTCATCACAGACAAGCTGGATGTAGCCAATTACTTAAACACTTTCTTCACAAACATAGCCACAACACTGGTAAACAAACTACCCTCCCACTCAGGGCAGTATGGGGTAGAACACATAGTAGCATACTACAAGAACCTAGGCGTCCACAAAGACGACTTCAAACTGGAAATGGTAACTACAGATGAGGTACTCAAAAAACTGAGCGCCGTCCAACCAAACAAGGCCACTGGCCATGACAACATCCCCTCCAAATTCCTCAGAGACTCAGCAGCAGCCATCACCCCAGTCATCACACACATAATAAACCTCTCCATAAAACAGGGACACGTCCCCAAGGACTTCAAAATTGCGAGAGTAACACCCCTGCACAAAAAGGGCAGCAAATTAGACCCGGGTAACTACCGCCCTGTTTCTATCCTTACATCCATCTCGAAAGTCATGGAAAAAATAGTATACGAACAGATCGAAAAGTACCTCGCGGAAAAAAATCTAATCTACGAATTACAATCTGGCTTCAGAACATCCCACTCCACTGACACATGCCTTCTCTACTTGAACGACCACATCAAACAAGAGGTGGACGCGGGCAAATACTGCGGCATGGTCATGCTGGACCTACAAAAGGCCTTCGACACTGTCAATCACACCATTCTGATTGACAAGCTAAAAGCAATTGGTTTTGATAGTTTATCAGTGAGCTGGATACAATCCTACCTGGAGGGGAGGGAACAGATGGTGGAAGTAAACGGTACCCTACCCCCCCCCCCCTCACAGTCAGCTGTGGTGTTCCACAAGGAAGCATACTAGGACCGCTACTATTCCTAATTTATGCAAATGACATGTCGTCAGCTTGTGACTGCAACTTGTTCCTGTTTGCGGACGACTCAGCCCTGCTGGTCTCTGACAAGAACAAGTTGCAGGTTGAAAAAGCCCTCAGCTCGGAACTAGGCAAAATCTGCATATGGCTCGCCGACAACAAACTATCATTACACATGGGCAAAACAGAGTCCATTCTCTTCGGTTCAAATAACAAACTCAGCAAGACCGACGGCTTCTCGGTTACAGTGGGTGACAATATTATCACAAGGAAAGATGAAATTACCTACCTGGGTTCCATCCTAGAGGCTAATCTTTCCTGTGACAAAATGGCATCCAATGTAATAAAAAAAGTCAACCAACGAACGCGATTCTTGTACCGGATCTCCTCTCTGGTAAACAAGAATACCCTGAAGACTCTAGCAGGAGCACTCATTCAAGGGTACTACGACTATGCTTGCACCTCATGGTACCAAAGCACCTCAAAGGCACTAAAAAACAAATTACAAACATTTCAAAACAAACTAGTCAGACTACTACTTGACCTGACTCCTAGAACCCACCTCACCCCTGCCCACTTTGACAACCTAGGATGGCTTAGAGTAGACGACAGAGTACAGCAACTTGCAATGGGCCTGGTCTACAAGATACACTACGCGACCAAGGTACCCATGTACATGTCAAAATACTTCCCAAAGGTCAGTGAATACCACGATCACAACACCAGAGGGAGCTCCACAAATCATGTAAAACCCAGATTCGGCTCAAACAAGGGACTAAACACGTTTCGCAATTATGCCACATCAATGTGGAACGCCCTACCTAAAGCTGTAAAGGAATGTGAATCACTACCCACTTTCAAAAACACTCTCAAAAAACACCTACGTGAGACTGCAATTCGAAACTGGCCCCTACAAATGTCCTAACCTAGTTGTACAGTAAATTACCAAGTAAGGCTTTGTCAGTATTCCAATGTACAGTGTAAAATGTGTGTGTGTCCCCTACCCAACCCCCCCCCCCCCCCCCCCCACCTCCAATGTACAGCCCTCACCCAACCCACCCAACCCCACCCCACCCATCCAACCTCCTCCAATGTACAGTTTCTACGCCAAATGTATATACACTCCTTTTCTGGACACTTTTGTATCACAAACAGTACTGTATTTGCAAATCTGATATGTCATAAATGTATAGATGTAGCAGTACTGTCTATCTGTATGTCATGTATGTCATATATGTTATGATGAATTGAAAATGGGGGACCCTGATGTAAACAAGACGAAAGTCTTTCTCTGGTCTGCATCCCCTTAACAATTGTATGTATTGAGCTGTACTGTACTGTACCCATTCTGCAATCTGTTAATAAACTTTTCAATCAATCAATCAATCAATCAATACATAAAGGATAAGTAGGTACATATGGAAATATGGAAATAAAACAACACTGTATCATTTAGATCGAGATATAAAACAACACAGTAACATTGAAGTAAACCCTCCTGACAACTGCTAAGTCTGCTATTATAATAATTATAACACTGTGTAAGAAGGTGGTTTCTGGTTTGACAACTGGCCTCGCGTCTCGCTCTGCCTTCTGAGATAACCCTTTATCTCTAGCACCTAGTGTGCTCCGGGAAACAAAACAAATGCACCCACTTGCACGTGACCATGCCACTCCCATGCGTCCCCTATATTACGCCGGAAGTGGTCACGCCTCACCCTTCCTCATTCAAGTTTCTCAAGTTTCTTTATTAGTTGTCATACAGAAGTACAGAATACTTTTATACAAAATGCTTCTTTCTGTTACGCTCCAGAGACTGTGCTAGACAAAAATAGATAAGTATAAAATAAGTATATCCTCACGCTAGTGGGTTGGAGTCGAGCCTTCACCTGTCATGTCCTGTCCGTGCACTGGGGGTTTACCTTAGTCGCACGCAGGGTCTCAGGGCTTCCAATCAACTGTTTGTTTGTTACGGTGGCCCTCGCGCAGGTGAGGCACTGTCCAAGCAGGGCCTGTCACATTGGTTGTGCGAGGGTATTGCCCTTTGCTACACGTTGGCTGGACAGGTTCCCCCCATCAGGGCGCACACTCCATTCGTGGTGTGGCGGCCTCTGCTGCCCTGTTAGGGGGGGCCTCGGTGGAGGACATTTGTGCTGCGGCCTCCTGGTCCTCCCCGAGTCCTTTTGTTAGGTTTTACCTCATGGACATGACTGGGGGTTCTGTCTCCCAGGCAGTCCTGAGGTCCGGGACCTCTCCTGCATCCCGCCATCAGGTGGGCTAGCGGGAGTGTGTGGGTGTGGACCGCGGGGGGCTGTGTCACACGTGGTCCCGCTTGCGCTGTGCGTTCAGGGGTGCCTGGTTCCCCCCTTTTTCGCACTTTGGTGGAGTTGACTGCCTCCCCCCCTTCGTTAGGACGGGCGGGTGGACGGGACTCCCCTCCTCCCTGGCTGGGGCTTACGGGCCCTCAGGGGGCGCATTTGTCTGGGCCACGCGTCCGCTCTGCCCTTTATCTCAGAAGGCAGAGCGAGACGCGAGGCCAGTTAATATATAACGTAAGGTTATCCTATAACCCTAGTTATATGATACTGGCTGAGCGTCTCGCTCTTAGCGCCCTGAGGTCCCTTGGATGTTTTCCGCTTATGGAAATCAAACTGGGAAGGGTGAGCGTGACCACTTCCGGCGTAATATAGGGGACTCATGGGAGTGGCGTGGTCACGTGCAAGTGGGTGCATTTGTTTTGTTTCCCGGAGCACACTAGGTGCTAGAGATAATGGGTTATCTCAGAAGGCAGAGTGAGACGCTCAGCCAGTATCATATAACTAGGGTTATAGGATAACCTTACGTTTCTCATGAATGAATTATGACTTTGGGTTAATTTCCCACACCTCTTAATCACACCCAGTTTTCATTGAACCTGTTCCTTTAAACCAGCCCGTGAGAGCCGCTTCTGGATGGCTGCCAACAGGGAAGTGTGTGGCTGATTTTGCTCTCTCATCCTTACTCGGGGAAAAAAGTCTGTGTGTTTACTTACTATCAGTGACCGCATTATTTCCACTTCAAATTGACACATAACCAATGAGGTTAATAAGAATCACACTCAAGAAGAGATGATCAAATCTGCAAATTTTTGTTAATGATAAAACTGAGGAAAACAAAAACAAACCCTGTGAGCTTTGGAAATTACTCAACAACCAACTAGGCTGCAGTAAGAAACTGAAAACCAGATTTACAAACATCAACATTAAGACAGACGACACTCTCATGCATCACAGACAAGCTGGTATGTCATAAATGTCTAGATGTAGCAGTACTGTCTATCTGTATGTCATATGTTATGATGAATTGAAAATGGGGGACCCTGATGTAAACAAGACGAAAGTCTTTCCCTGGTCTGCATTCCCTTAACAATTGTGTGTATTGAGCTGTACTGTATTGTACCCATTCTGCAATCTGTTAATAAAGTTTTCAATCAATCAATCAATCAATCAAAACACATACTACACAGACAGGATCAGCCCCAGACAAAGGGGAAGACAGAATACTTATACATGAGGGAATGACGAGACAAGACACACCTGGGTTAATTGTAAGTGGGTACAGCTGGGGAAAGAACGATAGGGACTACAACACCAGGACAGAGAACTACAACTAGACATGACGAATCACATTAGGAGCGCCTGATCAGGGCACAAACATAGACCCACACATAACACAAGGAAAGATGAAATTACCTACCTGGGTTCCATCCTAGAGGGAAATCTTTCCTGTGACAAAATGGCAACCAATGTAATAAAAAAAAAGTCAACCAAAGAAGATTTTTATACAGGATCTTCTCCTCTCTGGTAAATAAGAATACCTTGAAGACTCTAACAGGAGCACTCATTCAAGGGTTCTACGACTATGCTTGCACCTCATGGTACCAAAGCACAACAAGGCTACAAACATCACAAAACAAACTGGTCAGACTACTGGTTGGCCTTACTCCTAAAACCCACCTTACCCCTGCCAATTTTGACTATCTAGGATGGCTTAGAGTAGACGACAGAGTACAGCAACTTGCAATGGGCCTGGTCTACAAGATACACTACACCACCAAGATACCCATGTACCTGTCGAAATACTTCCTAAAGGTTGTAGCAGAGTGGCCTATTGGCACTGCCCCTTTAACACTTTGAGTGCCAGCCACGGCATAATTCGTTATTTCATGCCAACCGTTGAGTGCCAGAAACGAGATATGCCGTTTTTTTTATCGTTGTTTTTTTTATTAGCGATTTCCATTCATATTTCATCAATCTAGCCTCACGTTACCACTGGCACTCTCTGAGCTCGAATTGGGAAAATACCGCCCCCTATAGGGTGACCAGGTCAAAATTGTTCAGTCGCAGGACAGCAGCACTGCTTTTGCGGGACAATGCGGGACACGTAGATGAGGAAAAAAAATAAAAGATTTTTTTTTTGTATTACATTTTTTTAATTGCTAATAAAAATAAGGAAATGTATTTATTATTTAAATGCCTTTATTTCATATTCGACGCCGACGGTAGGCTATATATAGCACATTTTGTTATTAATCTTAAACTGTAGATGCTTCACCTAGCACCTGGATTTGTAACTGCACAAAAGCACTGCTGCGGGAGGATCTTCTCACTGAGAACACACAGCCTGGGGCGAGCTCCCGTAGCTCACCGCGTATCTCGGCGCTATTTCGGCGTCGGGGACAACCGTGCTCGTCACGGATCTGGGGTACACGAGTTCGACTCCCGGACTCGCCGTATTTTCTCAGAGTGTCTTCCCCTGATCTATATCCCATTCAACCTGTTTCTGTCGGTCATGCTTGACCAGAAAAAGCGATAAACGCTAAAAAATGAAGTTTAAAAACAAAAAGAGAACACACAGCCTGCGCTTAACTTTTTTTTCTTCTGTCCCCTCACGATTTATTTAACGTGCCCTGGCTGGCTGGCTCGGCGAGGCTCTCTCTCTGTAGCCTATACCGGCTCTACCGGACCCGGTGTCTGTGAGTGATGGGGGCTAGTGGCGGGCGAGGTGGCAAGCTTCTCTCACGGTTTTCTGGACAGCTTCGGTCCCTCGCTGGCGGCGCCTTGGCGGCTCATCATCATCCCCCGGTGCAAGGTCAGTTTAAAGACAGCGCAACTGTCTTTCCGGTATGTCAAGTATTTGAGCCGTGCCGTTTATTAAAGTCGATGCAGCGTAAATACGGCAATTGGGGGGTAGAGGTGCACCGGCAGAGGGGTCGGCGACAGGCAGCAGGCTTTTGAGAGCAGTTCAGCACCTTGGACAGCGTGACAAATTCACCCATTTCATTGGCTGTCACTGTTACACCTATACACGGCTGGCCCCGCAGGGGTAGACTCGAGGTGCGTGTTTCTTCTGACTCGAGTGACACTGACACACTTAATTGGAGTGAGGCATTAAATGTTAGATAGTAGTTATAGTAGATAGTAGTTAGATAGTAAATTATATTGACCTATTTGTTTACACTGCTTGTGTTGTTTTTACTACCTGTACCCCCCCCCCCCTTCCCCCATGCTGCTATGATGCCTGAATTTCCCCAAGGGGATCAATAAAGGAATATCTTATCTTATCTTATGAACAACATTTAAAACATTTTTTAAATAATAATAATATTATTATTGTTTTTACCATGATATGCGGGACATTGTTCTGTTGTAGCGGGACGCGGGACAAACGTCCCATTATCGGGACTGTCCCACGAAACGCGGGACAGGTGGGCACCCTAGCCCCCTATCATCTCTCCGGATGGTACTGCACCCCATTGGATTGGACTGAATGAAACGCATGGGAAAAAAAGAGTCCGGATTCCACATTTTACTTGTCAGGCAAGTAACCGGAGACAATCCCAGTCATAGCCCACCATCAGAACAGCGTGGAATATGTCTTTCGACCACCCAGCGTTGGATCAATAAACGCGGTCGATATTTGGAATGGCGATCAGGAATTGGAGTAATCTTTTTGGAGAACATCTGATCTGAAGTAAGGAATCTATTTGTCATCAACTTGTCCCATATGTGTGTGTGTGGCTGTGAGTGTGTGTAGCTGATCAGGAAATAAGATAATCGATTTTTCAGCCCGCTTCTATAGTGTGCATAAGTACACATATACTATCGATAATCTAGCGTTTATTTGAAAACGATTCATAAATAGGCAGAGAAATGACAACGTGTTTTGTGTATTACAGTAAAGCGCAATTCCTGCAGAATCAATTTTTTTCTGAAAGTTTCAAAAAACGAGCGTTTTTCAAAATGGTATAATACGGAAATGAACCGATTAAAAAACAATCCCTTTCGACAATGTTGACTGCAAACAAATCATTGATAAGCGACGGTCGTATTAGACACATCCATAATTTAAGATATAGTTTATGCGTTCACAAATGTGAGTGCTCTGTCATTGAATAGAGCGTCGGCACTCAACGGGGTATATAGGACTGGCACGGCTGGCACGGAAAGTGTTAAGACAGGCAGTCTAATTGCCATATGGCACTCAGCTGAGTTGATTGCAGTGTGGAGCAGAGCAAGTAAGCAGAGTGGAGTGAGAGCAAGAAAAGACAGAGACCAAACTTGAATGAAGGAAACAAAGAAAGCAACATAACCAAGTAGATTTGGAGGAATCAGTCATGGAGTTCTCATGTATCCAGTGGCACATGATATGGCCGATCAGATTCCAAGATCACCCTTGAATAGAAGACACCAGTGAAGCCAAACTGAAGTTATCACCGTCCTTTTTCACTTCCAACTACTTCACTGAACCGTCTCCTGTCTTCAAAACCAATATCCCGGACTTGACCACATTGCACTTTGAATCACTCAAGGTCTCCATTGTCCCTGTTCTCCCAGCTTCCTCCTGCAAACTCCAAGCTCTCCTCAGCCACCACTTCAGCCTACCCCAGCCTGCTACCCCCACACACACACTCACTGAGCAGTGACTGAGCACACACCCAATCTGGACTGTTTGTTTTATTTTACTTATTACCATTTTGCACTTATATTCTATGTATCTGTTTTGCACTTAATTATTTGAATACAGCATATATAATTTCACTAAATACTGTTTGCCTGCCTCTTATTTAAACCTTATCACATGCTCATTTTTTGTAGTGGAGGTTACCAAGAGCTAACCGCTATCGACAGTAAGCTTTCATTTTGCTTATTTAATTTATTGACAGGTTTAGCCTGTCTGGCGCCCAAAGCACCACTATAACATTTACATTTTGATTATATTGGGCTGACCACCGCTACAAGGTCAGTGAAGTCCACGACCACAACACCAGAGGAGTTCCACAAATCACGTTCAACCCAGATTCGGCTCAAACAAGGGACTAAACACGGTTAGCAATTATGCCACAATAATGTGGAACGCCCTACCCACAGCCGTAAAGGAATGTGAATCCCTACCCTCCTTCAAAACCGCTCTCAAAGAGCACCTACGGGTGGCTACAATTAGAAACTGGCCCCGGTAAATGTCCCCCACCCACCCAACCCCCTCCAATTTAGTTTCTTTCCCTTCAGATGTATATTTTTTTATGATCTCTTTTTCTTACACAGTACTGTATATTTGTATGTCATAAATGTCTTGATGAATTGAAAATGGAGGACCCTTATGTAAACAAGACGAAAGTATTTATCTGGTCTTCATTCTCTTAGCAGTTGTTAGTATTGAGCTGTACTGTATTGTACCCATTCTGCAATCTGTTAATAAAGTTTTCAATCAATCAATCAGATCAGCCTTTTCACAGTTCTGTATCGTTAGTGGCTTAGCTTGGCATCACTACTGCACTATCTCGCGTACGTGCAAGCGTACTGAATAAACCACAAATGTACCTCTAATACCAGTATTAGTCTGACCACACCCCTCATCAGCTTACCTTCATAAGCAGGTGTGTGGTCACCTGCTCTCCTCCTTCTCGCTTTCACCACAAGGAAGAAGTGCCTCGGTAGATCCCCACACTTGACACCATGATGGAAGAAATTGGATTAGGAACAGCTTTGGGAAACAAGGATACGTTGACATCATATCTTTATTTTCTCTCTCACTATTTTCGAGAAAATACGGCGATATTGTCTTCGTACTGGAGTGTCTGGAAGATGATGATCATTCTAAAAACCCTCCACCGGTTTTCGTATTGGGAGCACGCCGCTGCATGCTTCTCAACTGCAGTTCCTTGCTGTGTTTGTTGGGGTGAAACCTGTCAGGCCACAGCTGAACTGTCGGACATGCCGCTGTTGTGAGAAGCGGTGCGTTCCAGGTTGGGTGAGTAGTGTTTGCTGGCGGGCTCCACTTGTCTGTTAGTGCTATGGGGGCTACTTGACAAAGTTTATGGAAACCGGCCCCAGGCTAGGGTCCTTTGTTTAGCCACCTAGGCGACAGAAGACCTTGGTCTGAAGACCATTATAGTTTTAACTATAGTGGGCCGCGACCATTGACACTGGTGATCCCTGTGTGTTCTGGACGAGTGGATTCTCTCTGTCACCGTGTTAAGGCCCCATCTTTCATATCCAAATGAGAGTATTCCTTCACGAGGGGATATGTGCATGTAATGTGCGATAGCGGCAGATTCATGTTTAAAGTCAGCTACACAGGCCAGTTGGTACTGTGCTGATCCGTCGGATGTGGTAATGTCACCGTTGTGAAGCGGTGTGGACATCTTGTTTTCTCTTTTCTCTTAAAAAGTGAGGAGAGGTTCAGAACGGCGGCCTGTCTGGGTGAGTGTTATGTCATTGTTTACATGTTCATAGCTTACGGTTAGTGGCCTGGCGCGGGGTAGCTTAGCTTCTCGCGCGCCGCCGGGAGCTCGCTTCTGATCGCGTGCGTCGTTAGATTGGCGTCTCGCGAGCAGAAGCAATAGCACCCGAACGGTTGGAGCAGCCGTTAGCTTGATGCTATTCTGTTGAACGTGCTTTGATTTTAACATGTTTTACACTCTTGACCACGACGTCATCCTTGACAGGGGATGTTCGTCGACCCTGCCCTGAGCCTGGACGGGGATTGCGTCAACAAAGAGGACTGTAGCGACTGGTTGGAGCGGCGACGCTGCCCGGATCGAACAACACAGGACGGCTGTGTTCTACGGTGTCTTGTGACTGCACTTCGCTGATCTGCGTTCCGGGTAGGTACGGGGTTGGCCAGACCTCATAACACGTCTTCTGGTTTTACTTTGCTAAATGTATTGTGAATAACGGTGTTTTTCCCAAAACGTGTGTTGCACAATGCATTTAGGATACGTTGCGGGTTATGTGTGAGCTGTTTTTGTCACTGGCAGTTAGCTTCTCCGTGCAAACGGGATGTAATGATCTGGTTGTTGTGTGAGTAACACGGCGTGTACTCACAACTAAGGTAACTAACCTATGAAGCTATGCTTGGTGACAAGTGAGTAAAAGAATATTCTTTCTCAGACTGTAATGACAATGAACAGTGTGTTCACACATTAACAGGTTTTCCTGTTTTAACTGGCCGTATTGAGGGTAAAATATGAGGATTGTGTTTTCCCCCCCGGTTCCCTGGGGACTTTATCACCTCCTATCAGACATGTTGTGCATTAATTGTGTCTTTTGTGTGGTAGGGATACGATGTAACTCTTAGCTTGATTGCTGAGGTTGTGCTAAATCTGCTGGAGAAACGTATTTCCTAAAGGGAAATTGGTTTGGTTGCTGTCATGTGTGCTTAGCAAGGCCTGTGGTCGATACTAATCAAGAATGATGTATTCTCTCATTGTGAAAAAAACGGCGTTCCTCTGTTGAGTGTTTTTGCCATTTTTTGTAGGTGATGATGGGTTGTGTGTGTCATGTGACCTACAACTGGGTTGTACTGGCCACAGAAGCACATGTGTATGTTGGACCGGGGTTCTTAGAGCCCTCTCTATTCTGTGTTTTTCCTTAGTAAAAATCAGATGGCAGGTTAGCTCATGCGCTGTGTGGAGCTGTGAAACGCTTCATAGAGCTGACTATGACTGTGTCATATTCTCTTTTTGTCGTTACGTCGTATCATGGGTGTGGGGTCGTAAAGGGGTGAACTGGTAACCTTTCCTCTCCCCATGGTTTCTGTCGGTCAGGGGTACACCCCCTGTCCTTCAAGGTTCCCGTCACGTGGCGGTTCGGCACGTTACGGGGGGGGGGGGGGGGGGGAGGGAGTTCCTGGTCCCACGGCCTGGTATATTGGGCGTGTGCACCGCAGGAATTCCCCCGCCATAGAGTACGTCACCGTGCGCGTCTCTGTTGGTAGGACTTCCGTGTGCTGTTCAGGTCCATGTGATGGATCTGTTTTCAGGGGGGGTGGTCAGGGCTCCTCCTCACCAAGCGCCTATTCAGGCCTTCTGTGAGTTCGGACTCCTTCTTCCATGTGAGGAAGCCTCCATCAGAGTACAGAGCCTTCCTCCTCAGATTGTCAAAGTGAGTGGACCCTCTAGAAGGGTCCTTTTCTATTGTATGTATATTCGATTCAATTCGTTTATTGAGTGTGTATGGGTTCAGTGCCTCTTCCCCGGAGGCCCTAAGACCAGTTTTTTACATGGCTCAAGGTGCAATATATTCTTTTCAATCTGTACAGCTCGCGTGGGAAGTCTCTCTGGGGATCCCCGTCTCTTTCCTATGGGAGGGTGGTGGGATGTAAAAATGTCAACATTTTTTACCCCGGCTGTGTAGACTGGGATACATACTGTTGATGCTTCCTTCTTTCTATTCCAGAAGTGTTGGAGTTAGGGAGTGTCACACCCCTCTTGTCGTTCCCCTGGGCGCCTTGGGGATTCAATGACAGGTCTAAATAGCCTGTTCATTGATGGGGGTGTGTCCCGACGCACGTATAGTGCTAGCTCGCTGTAAACAGGCGATTGACTGGCACGCCTTGGTTGCTTGTGGTTGAAACAGCGTTTTTATAAAGCAACTGGGATGGGGGTTTTTCCTCTTCCGACGACCACATCCCATGACCTGGGTGGGTTGTCGACGGATTCTCGTTCATGTCTGGGGGATGATGACGGGATGGATCTGAACATATGTAGTGGGGTCTCACGCCCTTGGGGTGGGCCACCAGGCGCGGTTCGTCCGGACGTCTGGGTGGCGCCTTCTTTTCATGTTAAGATCAACACGCATATCTGCCCTTCTCCTGGAGTAGGCATGTCGGCGTGGTTAGGGCACGGGACTGGTTCTGGTCACGCTGGTCCAGATCAGTTGAACCCGTTGTCCGCCGGGGATGCAGATCTGCTGTTCTGGTACCCTGAGGGACTTGGGCTTTTTTCAGGGGGAAAAATGCCGGGTCGGTCTGGGTGTCACAGGGTTAAGCGCTATGGAGACCCTGGTTGGGTATGTTTTTGCTCAGCACTGTCGTCATGGCTTACAGCCATGCCATTCTGTACGCGCTCGATCTCGGCGGATCTCGGCCGCTACACAGGTTGGTCCTGGTTAGTACTTGGTTGGGAGACCGCCGGGGGAAACCAGGTACGGTGTGCTTAGGGGCTGGTTCTCCATTATTTTTCGCTCCTCTCTCACGCATGGCGAAGAGGGGCCTGTGGGGGTGGTTTTTTGACCTCCTCTGGTGACCCTGTGCTTCCCGTACCGCCAGGCCCGGTCCGAAGTGATGTTTGCGACCCGTAGGCCTGGGTTAACCCTTTTTGGAAACTGAAACACTTGTACTGCGGTATAGCCGGTGTATGCCCGCAGGTGTGTTTTGGAGTTTTTTCTTGAGGGGTTATAGGAACAACCACCGCATTGGGTAACACCGAGGTGGTTGATTCCCTGGTGTGTTGGAGCAGTGTCAACTCCCGGGTTCACCGTTTGAGGGTGCCCCTGCACGTTCATGACGTCTGCCAATCGTGTCAGCCTTCTCTGCCTCGACCCCTCTGGGTGGGGGTTTTTAAATGGAGGCTTGGTCATGCAACACCGCCAGCTTACGCTCCTTCCGCCGGGGCGGCTGTGTTCAGCTGTCCCCTCTGGCGCCTGTCTCGTCCGCAGTCTCCGGGCTAGGGTTAGCAGCCTGTTGCCTGGTTTTTCCCCGGTGCGCTGCCTGCTTCCGTTGGTTAACCTTTTTGTGTGCTTACGGCCATGCTGACTGCCTGTTCTGCAGGGTCAGTGTGCCAGGCGGTGTACTATTGGGGGGACGGGGCCCGCTCGGCTTACGGCCATACCAACCTGAACACGCCCGATCTCGTCCGATCTCGGAAGCTAAGCAGGTTCTGGCCTGGTTAGTACTTGGATGGGATTCCGCCTGGGAATACCAGGTGCAGTAACTGAGGGGCCTTTGTCCGAATACGCTGGCGATGTGGGGGGCGGGGCACTACGTTCCCACCTGGTGGGGTCTTGATGCTGGCATCATGGACTTCTCCGGGCCCCCATTCCAGGGAGTCCAGTCCTTTTGGTGGGTCTGGGTCTTCCTTCGCGCTCCGCTGCTACGGCCTTGCCACGGGGTTGGGTTTGCCCTTGGCCCCGTGATTCTGGGGGCAGTAACGAGGTTGTTCCTCCGTTCGTTCCCGGGTGGCATGCGGGTTGTGCGTGTGTGTAGTCGTGGGGTCAGGCCACGGTCTGCTCACCCTGTGCGTTAAGTTGCTTGAGTGCCTCTTCGCACGGTCGGGTCCGTCGCCTTCCCGTGAAGCCTCTAATAGGGGGGATACCCTCCATTAGGGGGGGTCGGGGGGGCTCGGCCCTCCCTGTTCTGATGGTTTTGGGGGGCTGTCAGCGGGGTGTATTTGTCAGCCAAGTGGCTCCGCTTGGCCTCCCTTGTGCAGTAGTGATGCCAAGCTAAGCCACTAACGATACAGAACGATAGGTTATGACTATAACCAAGCTCTGTTAGTTAGGGGCGATGCTTGGCATCAGACGGCCGCTGCAGCCCTTGTCCTCACCTTGTGGTGAAAGCTTGGGAAGGAGGAGAGCAGGTGACCACACACCTGCTTATGAAGGTAAGCTGATGAGGGGTGTGGTCAGACTAATACTGGTATTAGAGGTACATTTGTGGTTTATTCAGTACGCGTGCACGTACGCGAGATAGTGCAGTAGTGATGCCAAGCATCGCCCCTAACTAACAGAACTTGGTTATAGTCATAACCTATCGTTTTATTATATTGGGGGGGGGGGGGCAGATGCAGTTTAACAGTTATAAACAAGACAGACTGGTAATTACCAGGATACATTTAACTTAATGTACAAAACTGTTCATGGATCATAGAAAATGTGTTAGAAGAAACAAACAAAGAAGTTGTTTAGACTTAAGTACACATTCCTTCAGACAAAATTACATGACACCGTTGCCCGGGAGATCTAAAGTTAATTTCAGTCTGTGGAGGAATATAACCGGATCAATGAATGTACTTAGTCAAATAGACAGGTTTATTAAACCCAAACAGGTACAAGTAAATCAAGAGAGACGGCGGATGACTCAGTGGAGACATTGGCCTGATGTGTCCCCAGAGAGCTTCTTCATCACTACATCACAAAACAAACTGGTCAGACTTCTACTTGACCTTACCCCTAGAACCCACCTCACCCCTGCCCACTTTGACTACCTAGGATGGCATAGAGTAGACGACAGAGTACAGCAACTTGCAATGGGCCTGGTCTACAAGATACACTATACGACTAAGATACCCATGTACATGTCAAAATACTTCACAAAGGTCAGTGAATACCACGACCACAACACCAGAGGGAGCTTCACAAATCATGTTAAACCCAGATTCGGCTCAAACAAGGGACTAAACATGTTTCGCAATTATGCCACATCAATGTGGAACGCCCTACCCAAAGCTGTAAAGGAATGTGAATCCCTACCAACATTCAAAACCGCTCTTAAAGAGCACCTACGGGAGGCTGCAATTCGAAACTGGCCACCGTAAATGTCCAAACCCCCCACCCCCTCCTAATAGTCAGTCTCCTCCCCACCGCATGTATATAATCTCTCCCCACCCTATGTATATTTCTCTCCCACCCACCCACCCCCTCCTAATGTACAGTCTCCTCCCCACCGTATGTATATATTCTCTCCCCACCGTATGTATATTTCTCTCCCACCCACCCACCCCCTCCTAATGCACAGTCCCCTCCCCATCCATCATATGTATATACTCTGTCAGGATCTATGGGTAACAGTACTGCATATTTGCATATCGTATATGTGACAAATGTAACAGTACTAAATACCTGTATGTCATGTATGTCCCTATGCCATAAATGTCATGTATGTTGTGTATGTCATAAATGTCACTATGAATTGAAAATGGGGGACCCTGATGTAAACAAGACGAAAGTCTTTCTCTGGTCTGCATCCCCTTAACAATTGTGTGTATTGAGCCGTACTGTATTGTACCCATTCTGCAATCTGTTAAATAAAGTATTCATTCATTCATTCATTCATTCATTCATTCATTCATTCAAATGCAGTAAGACCTAGGTCTTTACAGTGGAGAGAAAGGGGTTGTGGGTAGGATGGCCCAGGTATTGGATTGGAGGGAGGCCAGGAGGGGGGCGGGGTGAGTTAGAAAGGGGGGTGTGGTGTCAGGTGAGAGACAAAAGGTGAATGGGAGGGGGGTTTGGGAGATTGTTTGAAGGTGGAGGGGATCATTATTCTACAAGTCTATATTCATTTGACCAGCTGTGATATGAAGCTTGAAACTTGAACTTGAAAGCTAGCAAAGCGTAGCGGTACAGCCGGGAACCAGCAACACTATCTTGGGGGCGGAGTCAATGATGTCCATTCTTCAGACTTCTTCTTCTTCTTCTTCTTCTTCCTCTTCCTGAAGTTCCTATGGTGACAAACAAAGAGTAAAGCTCCCAACCAGGAAATATAATTATACCTGGCCATGTCTAGAAACACTTCTGAAGAGGCTATGCACTGATACCAATGCTGGTATAGGAGGATATCTGGTCAATACCTGGCTGAAACTGATTTTCCCCAAAACTACAATCCGGCATTTCTAAAGTTGCAAAACGTTCTGTATTTTTGACACACAAGAAGGATGTCAAATCTCTGTAATTGAGAAAATAATTATTGATCATTAAACCGAATTCCACAACATCATTCCCAATCAGAACGCATCAGGATGCCTCCAAAGCCACGCCCGCTAGGTAGCTAGCAGGCAGCTATGTGTTAGCAGCAGGCCTTTGTGTGAGCGTGCAACTGTGCAAATACCAAGTGTGCATGTCACTAGAGGGTTTGATAGACAATAGTCCAATAATGATAGTTCCAATCATTTGTGGTCGTATCGTATTATGTCAAAGCGAGTATGTCGGTATCCATTTTAGATTCAGTCTCCATACCAAATAAATGTATTGCTTTAAAGATCCAGTTGTGGCCCTCCTCAATGGGTGAGCATAGACCCCAGCTGCTGGCACAGAAACCGTAGACATTCTAGCAAACATCATTTCTTGTTTTTCTGATTATGAACTATTGGTGGTGAGCGATTTTAACTTGTAACTGGCTAAATAGGAACTCAGATCACCTAAAGGAAGTCAGTGGTAACCTAAACCTAACCCAGATGATAACAGAACCAACTAGACCCAACTTGAAAGACTTCTCAAAATCCACACTAATTGATATTTTTTCCAATAGAATTGACAAGATTGTGGCCACTGATGTTTTTGATTTAGGTAATAGTCCTACTGCATGTGTGAGGAGTGTGAAAATGGAAAAGAATAGGTCACATACGGTCAGGAAAAGGAATTGAAAATGTTTATGAACAAGCTTTCATGAATGATATTATGTAGGCGGCACAGTGGTGTAGTGGTTAACACTGTCGCCTCATAGCTAGAAGGTCCAGGGTTCGATTCCCGCTTGGGGACCAGGTTTCCACATTGCCAGGTACCCAGGTGGGGTATCTCCCGGGCCTTTCTGTGTGGAGTTTGCATGTTCTCCCCATGCTCCCAAGGGGTTCCCCTCCCGATAAGATAAACCCAATGGAAAAACATGCACAACAGATCGCTAACATTGTCACGTCCCTGACGAAGACGGACAGGAGAACTTGCATTGGTCCCCTGGCGTGGCCCGGGGGGAAAGGATTACGGGATGGGTCAAACGCAGAGAGGAAAATGTCATCGGCGACCCAAAAAGAAAATTGCGTGTGTGTCACTGCATGACAACATTGTCAATGTGTGCAATGAATAAAAATACTTCTTCAAAGTCCAGTTTAATCTAATATTAAGCATAGAAACATCCACTACACGGCAGAGTTCAGGTGACCCTTGACCTCTTCACAAATACTCGTATTCCTCTCAAGAGACTCAGAATTAAGAATTGCATCCTGGTTCTCGCATAAGCTGTCAACTCTGCTTAATGACAAGAATAAGGCCTGGTCGCGTGCTAGATGCTCAGGTGATCCACAACACTGGCTTGCCTTTAAACAGCTACTGTATGAGAAAGTCAAATCAGATTACTACTTAGATTTAATTACAAGTGCCTACACAAACCCGACTCAGTTTTGGAAGGCAGTTAACTTAAAGAACATTTTAAATTCCATTTAAATTCCATGTGGACAACCTTGCCTCCAAGTTGCGACAGAAAATTGGCTTCCTATACAGATACAGAATCAGCTTTCCTTTGATTAGTAGGAAGAGAGTTGTCTTGTTGATGTAAATTATAGGCATGCTGCAACCTCAACCATTAAATCTCTGGACTCTGCCCTCAGATTCATCATGAATGATAGATACGACACTCATCACTATGTCCTTTATAAGAAGCCCTTATTGGTAAGCTACCTCCTTATACTACATCATTATTGGAATGTAATTTTGGAACCTATGCAACCTGTTTTAGTGACTGGCTGGTCCTAAGGTCCCTCGAGTTTGCTCGGAACAGGGTAAATTTGCATTTTGCTATGATGCCCCTAGTTCATGAACTCCAACAGTCCTTAAAGCTTGAGATTCTCCCCTCTGTTGCAGAGTTTAAAACCTTGATATCCAACCATTGTCAATCAAGTTGTACGATTGATTTGTTATCCTTACTTTTGTCTTGCCTTGTTGTCTTATTATTATGATTTTATATGCTGTGTGATTTTATATGCCTTTTTTTGCTTATTTCTGTATGTACACTCGACATGACTGTAAATGAGGCGAAATCTCATAAAGGTTTTTAAATAAAGGTTTGAAATTAACTTTATTGTCTAATCATTGTTGTGTTGTTTATGTTCTTGGATGTCTTTTATGTACTATTGTTATTATTGTGTTGTGAGTTGTGTTGTTTCGTGTTTGAAAATTGAAAATAAAAAAAGATTTGGTAAAAAAAAAAAAGGTTTTTAATAAAATAAAGTTTTACTTGGTCATTAATTTGATTGGATGTCGTTGTTTTAGCTCTTACCCAATAACGTCTTATTTCTTTGCGTACTATCGATTGCTCTCGAAATATAACAAGACATTTAAAATGTTGCCAAAAATCAGAGGCTATACAGCAGCTATTGATCCTTTAAGTTGAATTTTTTATACTCAAACGTGAAAATACTGTAGGAGCTCCGCCGGCAGTGTTGTTGGTCCCGGCGTAGGCCAAGGAGTCTACCAGCAGAGCCTACGTGAAGGAGTCTACCAGCAGAGACATGAAGGAGTCTACCAGCAGAGACATGAAGGAGTCTACCAGCAGAGACATGAAGGAGTCTACCAGCAGAGACATGAAGGAGTCTACCAGCAGAGACATGAAGGAGTCTACCAGCAGAGACATGATGGAGTCTACCAGCAGAGACATGATGGAGTCTACCAGCAGAGACATGAAGGAGTCTACCAGCAGAGACATGAAGGAGTCTACCAGCAGAGACATGAAGGAGTCTACCAGCAGAGACATGATGGAGTCTACCAGCAGAGCCTACATGAAGGAGTCTACCAGCAGAGACATGAAGGAGTCTACCAGCAGAGCCTACATGAAGGAGTCTACCAGCAGAGACATGAAGGAGTCTACCAGCAGAGACATGAAGGAGTCTACCAGCAGAGACATGATGGAGTCTACCAGCAGAGACATGAAGGAGTCTACCAGCAGAGACATGATGGAGTCTACCAGCAGAGACATGAAGGAGTCTACCAGCAGAGACATGAAGGAGTCTACCAGCAGAGACATGAAGGAGTCTACCAGCAGAGACATGAAGGAGTCTACCAGCAGAGACATGAAGGAGTCTACCAGCAGAGACATGATGGAGTCTACCAGCAGAGACATGAAGGAGTCTACCAGCAGAGACATGAAGGAGTCTACCAGCAGAGACATGATGGAGTCTACCAGCAGAGACATGAAGGAGTCTACCAGCAGAGACATGATGGAGTCTACCAGCAGAGACATGAAGGAGTCTACCAGCAGAGACATGAAGGAGTCTACCAGCAGAGACATGAAGGAGTCTACCAGCAGAGACATGAAGGAGTCTACCAGCAGAGACGACCCTCCAGAACATTTACAACAAGCGGTGCAGGGGGAAGGCTAAGAGAATTATTAAGGACTCAGGCGGCTAGGTGGTGTAGTGGGCAAGGCACTCGCCACCAGTGTGGAGACGCTAGGATTCGCGTGTTCGAATCCAGCTCTCCACATTGTTTTCAGTTTAGCTGGTCGTCCGCAGTAATACACATTGGCCGTATTACGGGGAGGGAAACTGAAGGGTGGGGATCGGGCGTTGTGAACAAGCGACTCCTACAAGTCGGTTGGTGCGCCTGCGCAGTAGAATCAGGAAGTGTCGGGGGCAGCGTGAGCCTCCCACGCGTTACTCCTCGACACTGAGAGATCGAGCTGCGCAGGTGAAAAGATGCGACTGCTGTTACCTCAAGTACCGGAGGGGACTTGTGCTATGTATGACTTAGTCCACATTGCAGCCGGCTTGTGGGAGGCAAGAAACAGCGTTCGTGACAGGAGAGGGTTGAATTGGATGATACGAAATTGGGATGGGAGAAAAATATAGAAAATGGGAGAAAAAGTGGATCAAAAAAAAAAGAGAATTATTAAGGACTCGAGCCACCCGAACAACTGCCTCTTTGAACTGCTGCGGTCAGGCAAGCAATACCGGAGTCTCATGGCAAGCACAGAAAGACTCAGAAGAAGCTTCTATCCCCAGGTCATCAGGCTGCTAAACGAACAATAAACACTATGCAACAACCATCAAATGCACACAGCACACACACCCACACGCACACACTCACTTAAACAAACAACACACTGCAGCACCCACTCTCCACACTTTAGATCACACAAACACACTTTATATTTATTGATAAAGGATTTGCACTACAACTCGTACACCTACTGTAAATTGTACCTAAACTGTACCTAAATTGCACCTCATCCCATTTCTGCCTTGCACTATATAGTATTGTATATTAGTACACTGCATAGTATTGTATATTATATGGTAACTCAGTTACGTCTATTCTGCATCGAACATTGTACATATGTCTATACTGAACACTGTGACCTCATTTTTTTTTACTTCTAATTTACATGCTATACTATGTTATTTTATTTCATACTTATCTTATCTTATCTTGTCTTGCACAGTCTCTGGAGCGTAACAGTAAGAAGCATTTTGTATAAAAGTATTCTGTACTTCTGTATGACAACTATTAAAGAAACTTGAACTTGAAACTTGAACTTGAGAGACATGATGGAGTCTACCAGCAGAGACATGAAGGAGTCTACCAGCAGAGACATGAAGGAGTCTACCAGCAGAGCCTACATGAAGGAGTCTACCAGCAGAGACATGAAGGAGTCTACCAGCAGAGAAATGAAGGAGTCTACCAGCAGAGCCTACATGAAGGAGTCTACCAGCAGAGCCTACATGAAGGAGTCTACCAGCAGAGCCTACGTGAAGGAGTCTACCAGCAGAGACATGAAGGAGTCTACCAGCAGAGACATGAAGGAGTCTACCAGCAGAGACATGAAGGAGTCTACCAGCAGAGACATGAAGGAGTCTACCAGCAGAGACATGAAGGAGTCTACCAGCAGAGACATGAAGGAGTCTACCAGCAGAGACATGAAGGAGTCTACCAGCAGAGACATGAAGGAGTCTACCAGCAGAGCCTACATGAAGGAGTCTACCAGCAGAGCCTACATGAAGGAGTCTACCATGTGGAGAAGAGATTAGCAAAAAGGTTGTTGTGTGGAACTATGTTGAAATGTTCAACCCCTCGCAGATAAAGAACCTACATGTGGTCTATATCAGCCCTAACTGTATCGAGCCGATACATATGGTTCAGGACTCAGAAGGAGGTGGTACTGGTTCATCCCTATTTCTGTCTTTTCAATAGAGTTCCAATATAAATTAGGGCTGGGGCGATTAATACAATTTTGATTTCAATTAGGATTTTGGCTTCCCACAATCATGAAAACAAGATAGAGATAACGCGATTAATGTGCCACACGGCACGTTACTCTCGTTTTGTCTCGTGTTGTAAACGTAGCGCACGCTTCCTTCACCCCCACCCCCCACCCCAAAGTCCCCCCCACCCACCACCCCAAAGTCCAAACAGTAGTTTCAGCTCGAGAGGGAGGAGGGAGCCACAGCGTTTTTCTCCAGTTATTTTTAAACGTTTTTGGTAACTTGTAGAAGGTGACAGAAAGGTCAAACAAATTCAGTCGTCATCATATGAGCAAATCAATGGGTAATCGTTTTTTAAATAAATCGTGATTTCAATATCAATCAAAATAATTGTGATCATGATTTAGCCATCATCGAGCAGCCCTAACCCTTTCACAGAAGGTTAACCCGTCGGTTGTGTGATAGTAAAGGGTTAACCTTCTGTCAAGTGGCATTGAAAGGGCTAATAGAAATGGCTCTCACCTTGATTCTCTCCCGTGTCTCAGCCTTCTCGTACGAGGAGACGGGGTCTTTGTCCAGACGCTCCAGCTGCGGCACGTGAGAGAGAACACACAGACGGTATTCGGCGGTCTCCGTCACCGGGTTCTCAGACAGGACCAGAGCTCGCAGAGAATTCGCCAGAGGCCCCAGAGCACGCAGGGCATTTTGACTGGAGATCAGGTTACCTCTGATAGATAGTGGGATAGATAGACACACACACGCATGCACGCACACACACACACACACAATGTTCAGTGCTAGACTAACACTCCCAAAATGTAGCACTGAACGGCACAGGAAGTCCTTCATTCCGACAGCCATCAGACTTTACAATGCATCACTGTGCCTCACTGCATCACTGAGCACAGAGTGACAGTTACCATCTTCCTGGACTTTTACTTTTAAAACAACATTGTCAATATTACACTTACAGTACACTTAATGTAGATCTCTGTATTTTTTACTGTATATTTATATTAGAATGTACATACATTACATAGGAAATGTGAATCCCGGACCGTATTTAATTTTATTATTATTATTTTATTCTTAGGCTTATTTTATTCTTAGGCCATTTTTGTTATTCTTATTCGTGATTTGTTTTGTCTACCCAAATGTTTACTGTGAGCGATTTGTAGTGCCAAATTTCCCTCGGGATGATTAAAGTATTTCTATCTATCTATCTATCTATCTATCTATCTATCTATCTATCTATCTATCTATCTATCTATCTATCTATCTATCTATCTATCTATCTATCTATCTATCTATCTATCATACACACACACGCACACAGTTTTGTCTGAAAACGTTTAACTTGTTTGATGCTTGGTGTTGTAACATTTTCAATTGTGTGACATCATCACGGTTCTGTTCTGTCATGTTAAAGGATAAAAAAAAAATCTTGTCAAAAGAGGATCGGTGGGCGGCTGGGTGGCGCAGCGGACTAAGCGCTCGTCACCAACGCGAGAGATACTGGTATCGAATCCGGCTGTCAGCGTTGCCTCCGGCTTGGCCGGCCGTCATACTGGCTCAATTGGCAGAGTCAGCGTGAGGGAAGCCGGTGGGTGGTAATCTGGTCGTTCGGTCAGGGCGCCTGCACAGTGAGGAAGGGAGATGGTGAGGGTAGTGTGAGCCTCCCACACGTTACACCTCACCAATGAGAGTCCGCGCTGGCAGGTGAAAAGAAGAGGCTGGCTGACTTCGCATGTATCGGAGGGGACATGCGATAGTATCTATCAACCCTCCCTAGACCGACCAGTGGGGGGCACATGCGAGCAACGACCAGGAAGGGGAGGGGGGAATTGGCATGACTAAATTGGGATGGGAGAAAAACACAGAAAAACAGGAGGAGAAAAAGTGGATAAAAAAAAGAGGATCGGTAATGCAGCCTTTATCAACTATGCCCCAAAACTATGGAACAAACTACCCCAAAACATCAGGGAAGCCAACTCGCTAGACATCTTCAAAAGACGGCTTTGCTCTCTTTGCTCAGGCATTTAAATGAAACATCAGGGATATCCTGACACAATTTGTACTTTACCTGCACTATTCTTACCCTACCTACTTTTATACACTTCCTATCAAATTCATGTCGGTTCTATGCAAATTTGATCTCACTACCTCCTATGCACTGTATTTTTTTTTTAATCTTTTTCCCCCTCCTTTTTCCTCCGTTTTTCTCCGATCCCAATGTTAGTCGTTATGCCAATTCCCAATCCTCTTCCTGGTCGCTGCGCACCTACCCCCTACGGTCGGTCTGGGAGAGTGGAGGTTATCACATGCTTCCTCCGACACATGTGTAGCCAATCAACCGCTTCTTTTCACCTGGCAGCGCGGACTCTCACTGAGAGGGTGTAACGTGTGGAAGGATCACACTACCCCCCTTAGATCCTTTCCTCGCTGAGCAGGCGCCCCGACCGAACTGTAGGAGTCGCTGTTTACAACGACCAGGACCCACCCACCAGCTTTCCCACCCCTAACACTGCCAATTGTGTTGGTATGAACGACCAGCCAAGCTGGTAGCAATGCCGAGAGCTGGGCTCGAACCCAGCATCTCCTGCACTAGTGGCGAGCGCCTTGCCCACTGCGCCATTTAGCCGCCCTATGCACTGTAATTTTAAGAGCACTGCTCTGTTGTAATTCAAAACTGAACTTTGTAAAGAAACTCAAAGTTAAGAGCGATGCACTGCTCTGTTGTTAAGTTGTGAGCTATTTGTCGTTCGCTGGCACTAAACAGTCGGCATGAACTAACGACATATAGCGTCGTTGGCACTCAAAGTGTTAAGAGCGATGCACTGCTCTGTTATGTTAGAGCGATGCTCTGTTGTGAGCGACGCACTGCTCTGTTGTTCTATAAGGTCATTTAGAACTGTACTTTGTAAATAAACTCAAAGTGTTAAGAGCGATGCACTGCTCTGTTATATGTTAGAGCGATGCTCTGTTGTGAGCGACGCACTGCTCTGTTGTTCTATAAGGTCATTTAGAACTGTACTTTGTAAATAAACTCAAAGTGTTAAGAGTGATGCACTGCTCTGTTGTATGTTAGAGCGATGCTCTGTTGTTGTGAGCGACACACTGCTCTGTTGTTCTATAAGGTCATTTAGAACTGTACTTTGTAAAGAAACTCAGTGAGCGATGGACTGCTCTGTTGTATATTAGAGCGATGCTCTGTTGTATGTTAGAACTTTGTAAAGAAACTCAAAGTATTAACTCATTGGACGCTGACAACGCTTATATACGTGTTTGTCCGACAACCGTTGAACGCCAACCACGTGTATATATACGTTATTTGATTGTTATTTATTTTATTCGATATTTCCATTCATTTTCCATCCAGGGAGCCTGGTGTTATCATGGGGCTGACTCTGAGATAGCTAAAGTGCAATACTGGCCGCATCCTACCAGGCGGCGGTATCGAGCACCATTTGAAACCTTGTGTATTGGGCTGTGCGTCGATGAAATGCCTCCGGGCGCTCTTTTCTACTAACCTGAACCCAGGGGTGCGTTGCTCATGGGACGGGGTTGCACGCCGAACAACCGGCTCTGTGAGCAGAAGCACGTGCATGCGCGTGCACACAGGAATGCGCTGCACCTGACTGATGCGCCAAGTACCCACCTGGGTACTTTGCATAACAATAGCGCAGGTCGTCAGGTGTGTTCAAATACGTTCTCAGATACATTCACACACAACTTGTGAATGAAATGTGTTACATTCCATTCCTAGAGGAAATTAGGCATTGTCTTTAGTCCGCGCACGCAAGGGAACATTTATGTGCGCTCCCGGGCACGTGCACGTGGCATCATTAAAACACAGTGCAACCAGCTTTGAAATCACCAATGCACCCCTGCCTGAACCTTAGGCTTCACCCGATCGCATTGAATCGTTTTCGGGACCCCCGGTTCATTATGCTGTGGTGGGTTATGTCGTGGGCCAAATGGACATACAATCTACCAGATGGCAATCAAATAATTGGAATATTCTTTTTGGAATCCCACCGGCCACAGGTAAGAGCAATTTAACGTCAATTTCAGCTTGATTGTGCCTTGTTTTCATAGCCATCGCCCTGATCAGCATATGTTGTTGTACTAACAAATGCCGTTATTGACAATCAATTAATCAGAAACGACCGTTTTCCAAACATTGTTTTCCAAAAACCATTCAATTAACTTTTTTGTTTTGGTCAGTATAATTCATCACTGCAATGAATGTGAGCGTCATGGTTTCTCCCCGGAATTACTTTATGAAGTGACAGTGATTGCCTCGTGTCTGCCTGAATCTGAACTACTCAAGGACACTTCGAAATGCTGCCTGGGAAAAGCAGGTATCGACCTGGGAACCTTCCATTTACCAGACGACCGCTCTACCTAATCTAATCTAATCTAAATAGAAGAAATGGTTGGTTTTGGTACTTTTGTAGGCTATGTTGACAAAACATGACAAAACATAGCCTATGTTCTCATTTTAAGTCTGTTGGAAATGTTTTATTTTTTTTTGTTATATGTCCTGTCATTATTATTATTATTATCATCATCATCATCATCATCATCATCATCATCATCATCATCATCATCATCATCATCATCATCATCATCATCATCATCATCATCATCATCATCATCATCATCATCATCATCATCATTATTATTATTATTATTATTATTATTATTATTATTATTATTATTATTATTATTATTATTATTATTATTGTTGATGTCATGTGATTTGTGTTATGTCATAAAAAAGAAATTGAATAAAAATTTGATAAAAAAAAAAGAAACATAGCCTATGTTCAAAAGGTATTGGATGGAGGTATTGGATGAAGATGGCACACTGGACCATCTGATCACCTACACATGTTTAGGCATTTTGCCGTCGTCAGGATGTGGAAGCAAAACACAAGATCATCATATGGTCCAATAAAACTTGTATGAGTGTGCGGTCCTCTTCATCTCTTACTTATTTTGAACTCTTGTGGCTGATGTTCTGCACCTTTTCAGGGTGTACGTTCTGTACGTCATCAATAAGGTAATGTAGTGTATTTTTATATGAACCAAACTGCTTATTCACATTCTGTGTGTTTTAAGGTATTTTAGTTTAACCATCTGGTGAGGAAGCGGTGACCTTAGACGAACTATTCTTTAACCTGTAGGTTCAACTTACGGCCAAGCGTGTCAATACTGATTTGTTTGTACCATAATATTCCCATTGAAGAGCCAGACCAAAGAGACTGAGTGAGAAAGGCCCCTGAGAGTGTCAAACCATCTGTGGGTAGTGGTTTGCTTCCAACTTGGAAATTGTTTTTAGGATAAAAGGAGACTAGTGGTCTCATGGACAGTAGACAACCCCCGAGAGAGTGCTCTCATCATTTGTTAAAAAAGAAGATTTTCGGTGTACATTCAATAAACTTTGTTGAAACTGCATCTAACAGTTTTCCGGGACGGTCTTTTTCATTCTCTTCAAAACAATACTCTACACATTAACACTCCTGTGTAAAGTACTTGAGTAATTGTACTTCGTCACAATACTTAAGTACTGTTTTGGGGGATTTGTACTTTACTCAAGTATTATTAGGTTTGTATACTTGTACTTTTACTCAATTACATTTCAGAGAAAAAAAACATACTTTTTACTCCTTACATTTAAAATGCAGACGTACAAAGTACAAATATCGCAGGTCAAACCATTTTAATTCGTATATATGTTTCTCTGGCCTAGCTAACGTTAACGTTATTAACCCTGTGGCCGCACTTTATTTAAAAACAGCCAATCAAATCCCCATCAATGGAAAATTAACCCACCCATACCCATGCTGGCATGCTGATTGGTCCTTGTGCAAGACTAGAAAGCGGGGATCTTAATTAAACACCTGCTATCAGAAGAATAATTTCATATAAAATGATAACTTGGCCCACAATGGAATGAGTTTGAGACCCCTGGTCTATCTCTCGCAATAAAAAAAGTTTTTACTTTTACTTTTTAGTACCTAAGTACATTTAAAAGTAGAAACTTTTTTACTTTTACTCAAGTGTGTTTTTAGACAGATACTCTGACTTTTACTTGAGTACGATTTTGAGACGGTACCCATACTTTCACTTAAGTATAATTTCTGGGTACTTTTTACACCCCTGCGTGTACCTGACATTGAGGTACCGCAGAGACTTCATGTTGGGACTGAGACCATCCAGAGTCTCCAGCTGGTTGTCACGGAGGTGAAGGGTGGTGAGGTGCTCCAGCTTCTCCAAGCCCTCCAGACGTGTGATAACATTCTGGGCCTGCGGGGCCAGACAGACAGCAGGAAGAAAACATTGATTGATTGAACATTTTATTAACAGATTGCAGAATGGGTACAATACAGTACAGCTCAATACACACAATTGTTAACCCTTTCACCTCCGCGCTACCAAACGGTTAACCCTTTTACTGTGACAATACACAGAAGGTTAACCCTTTCACTGCCACACGACAGCAGGTTAACCCTTTGAATGAATGAATGAATGAACTTTATTTAACAGATTGCAGAATGGGTACAATACAGTACGGCTCAATACACACAATTGTTAAGGGGATTAAGGGGACGTTAGTCTTGTTTCCATCAGGGTCCCCCATTTTCAATTCATATAGACATTTATGACATACACAACATACATGACATTTATGGCATAGGGACATATAGGTATTTAGTACTGATACATTTGTGACATAAACGGTATTCAAATATACAGTACTGTTACCCCTAGATCCTGACAGAGTATATACATATGATGGGGAGGGGACTGTACATTAGGAGGGGGTGGGTGGGTGGGTGGGAGAGAGATATACATACGGCGGGGAGGGAATATATACATGCGGTGGGGAGGAGACTGTCTATTAGCTCTGGTGGGGGTTTTGGGCATTTACGGTGGCCAGTTTCGAATTGCAGCCTCCCGTAGGTGCTCTTTAAGAGCGGTTTTGAATGTGGGTAGGGATTCACATTCCTTTACAGCTTTAGGTAGGGCGTTCCACATTGATGTGGCATAATTGCGAAACGTATTTAGTCCCTTGTTTGAGCCGAATCTGGGTTTAACATGATTTGTTGAGCTTCCTCTGGTGTAGTGGTTGTGGTATTCACTGACCTTTGGGAAGTATTTGACATGTACATGGGTACCTTAGTCGTATAGTGTATCTTGTAGACCAGGCCCATTGCAAGTTGCTGTACTCTGTCGTCTACTCTAAGCCATCCTAGGTTGTCAAAGTGGGCAGGGGTGAGGTGGGTTCTGGGGGTAAGGTCAAGTAGTAGTCTGACCAGTTTTTTTTTGTGATGTTTGTAATTTTGTTTTAAGCGCCTTTGAGGTGCTTTGGTACCATGAGGTGCACGCATAGTCGTAGTACCCTTGAATGAGTGCTCCTGCCAGAGTCTTCAGGGTATTCTTGTTTACCAGAGAGGAGATCCGGTACAAGAATCTAGTTCGTTGCCACACTACAGAAGGTTAACCCTTTACTATCACACTACCGACGGTAACCGCTCTGGTTAAAGGTTGTGTTAAAAGTGGTATGTGGTCCAGTTCTGCCGCTCTGGTTAAAGGTTGTGTTAAAAGTGGTATGTGGTCCAGTTCTGCCGCTCTGGTTAAAGGTTGTGTTAAAAGTGGTATGTGGTCCAGTTCTGCCGCTCTGGTTAAAGGTTGTGTTAAAAGTGGTATGTGGTCCAGTTCTGCCGCTCTGGTTAAATGTTGTGTTAAAAGTGTTATGTGGTCCAGTTCTGCCGCTCTGGTTAAAGGTTGTGTTAAAAGTGGTGTACTTGTATTAATCCCCTTGGGATTTATTATTTATTATTTGACACTATTAAGATGGCTGAAGCGGGGGCGGCTACATGGCGTAGTGGGCAAGGCGCTCGCCACGAAATGCTGGAGACGCTGGGCTCGTCAGTTCGAGCCCAGCGCTCCACATTTGCTTTCAGTTTAGCTGGTCGTCCGTACTAATACACATTGGCCGTATTAGGGGGTGGGAAACTGATGGGTGGGGATCGGGCGTTGTGGACAGCGACTCCTACAGGTCGGTTGGTGCGCCTGCGCAGTAGAATCAGGAAGTGTCGGGGGCAGCGTGAGCCTCCCACGCGTTACTCCTCGCCACTGAGAGATCGAGCTGCGCAGGTGAAAAGATGCGACTGCTGTTACCTCAAGTACCGGAGGGGACTTGTGCTATGTATGACTTAGTCCACATTGCAGCCGGCTTGTGGGAGGCAAGAAACAGCGTCCGTGACAGGGGAGGGTTGAATTGGATGATACGAAATTGGGATGGGAGAAAATATAGAAAAATGGGAGAAAAAGTGGATAAAAAAAAAAGATGGGTGAAGCGGTAGATGCTACGGTTTACATAAGATCAACATTCAGTCACGTTGTATTACCAGATATAGGTGTCGCAGGTTAGGAAGGTAGATACCGTCTGTGGTCTCCAAACGGTTTCTCCTCAGCTCTAGCGTCACCAGGTTGCTCAGACGGCTGTGCTGCAGACCACTCACTCTCTGGATATGGTTACCTGGTAGATCGTACGAGCACATCACCAAGTTTCACGTTCAAGTTTCTTTATTAGTTGTCATACAAAAATACAGAATACTTTTATATAATAAAATGCTTCTTTCTGTTTTGCTCCAGAGATTGTGCTAGATAAAAATAGATAAGTATAAAATAAGAATAATAAGTATAAAATAGAAGTCGAGTAGGTAGTGTTCAATGTACATATATATATATATATATATATATACAATATACAATGCAGAGTAGAAAAGTAACTGAGTTACAATACAATATACAGTACAATGCAGAAATGGGATGAGGTACAATTTAGGTACAATTTACAGTAAGGTGTAATGAGGTATGAGTTGTAGTGCAAATTCTTTACCAATAAATATAAAGTGTGTTAAGTGTCTAAAGTGGGTAAAGTGGGTGCTGCAGTGAGTTGTTTGTTTAAAGTGTGTGTGTGCGTGTGGATGTGTGTGCTGTGAGTGTATTTGATGGTTTGTTACATAGTGTTATTGTCATTTAGCATCCTGATGGCCTGAGGATAGAAGCTTCTTCTGAGTCTCTCTGTGCTTGCCATGACCCATTCACGTGGCGTTACGGTAAAACACACCCATATACAGAGTCCGACATGACATAATTCACAGACTGACCGATGAGGTTGAGGGTCTCCAGCGCAGGCCCGCTCAGGCCCTCCAAGTCCGTCACCTGGTTCATTGCCACGTTCAGCTGCTGCAGGTTGGGGAGCTGATCCAGAGGTTGCCCCTTGAAGCATGTCACAGAGATGCCATCCATCTGCGGGAAGAAAGAGAAAATCGCACCCTGTTCACCAGGGTATAATGATAACAAGGCCAGAGTTTTCCTAATGAACAGAAGTATGCTTGCCTTCAGCGAGAGCAGCTGGGTCAACGACACTAAGGGTTGGAGGTCAGTCAAGGGGTTGTTGGAAATGTCCAGGAATCGCAGATGAACATAGTTGCTTATCGTGGCTATGTCCGTCAGACTCCTGTAAGAGGAGTAAAGACAGTAGGGGAAGGTATAGCACACGGGGGGATAAGTGGAGCTGGTCATCACACACTGGCGTGAAAAGGTGGCCTCTGGCAAGGCACTTTGTTACCTACTGTACTCTGCTCTCTCTTACTTATCCTTGAGGTCCAGTCTGCCAAAGGCATGTCCTAATCCGTCTCCTGTGCGGCACAGCAGGGATAGACCCTGAACGATGGTCTCTTTGGTCAAAGGGCATAGCTGTACCTGTGAAGCAAAGGGAGGAAGATGAACCAAATACCAGTGGTGGAAGTACAGTTACTTTACTTAAAAGAACACGCCACAATTTGGGGAAATTAGCTCATCGTCTTCTCCAGAGAGAGAGACAAGAAGATAGATACCAGTTTCCTCTCTGTGCGTTCCGTTCAGTAGAACGCTATCTGGCTGCATGTTAGCCTAGCTTAGCACAATGAATGGAAGCGGACATGACCGGTTATCCTTCGGGAGAGGTGTTAGTTGGACAATGCCTAGGCTAACCGTTCATGTCCGTTTCCATTCATTGTGCTAAGCTAGACTAATGATGGGTTGAATGATGTAACCAGGGGTGCAGTGCTGGGCAAACGCGGTCAAACGGCGTTTGGCCTTAGTCACTGAGGCCGAAGTGAGCGCATCCTATTATTATGCAAAGTCTAGGTGATAAAATGACTCGTAGCGCCACTTATCACCTAGACTTTGCATAATAATAGGATACCGACAACCAAATACAAGCCCTGTAGGTGTGGTGGGGGGTTGCTTGATCTTCCGACTTCACTGGAAGGATGAGACAAGGTGTATCATCTGTTTTGTGCGCAACAGAGGGAACATGTATGCGCGTGCACGCGCGTGCCCGGGAGCGCGCTTGCGTTTGGCCTTCGCCCATATTACGACTGCACCCCTGGATGTAACTGATGGGTTCAGATAAATGTAGTGGAGTAAAAAGTACAATATTTCCTTTGAAATGTAGTGGAGTGTAAGTATAAAGTTCTCTAAAATGAAAATACTCGTAAAGTACAAGTAGCTTGAACAGTAATTGAGTAACAAATACTTTGTTACTTTCCACAACTGCCAAATACCAGCCGTTTTATTATTATGAGGGAAATCAATGCCAGGTATAAAGAGCAGGATTACTGACTGACTGCAGCTTTGCTTCTTTTGATACATGCAGACGACATTGCATTCCCAATCAGTGACACTGTGCGTTACCTCGTCCAAGTTGTTCCCTTCTTCATCCTCTCCCTCTGACGGGACCACGTCCTCCTCCATCTCAGACATCTAGTTAACGCTAATAACGTTATGTCTTTATTTATAACACAGCTGGCTAGGAGCTGACGAAATAGTTTGTTAGCAAATCGGCTAGTGTTTGTTCACGCAAGCCAAGGCGACCTCGAACGCGCGTTAACCTAACTCAACTAACGTTGTTAGCTAATTTAGAAAATGAGTGAATTGATCAAGTTTGTTGAGTTAACATTATATACAAATGTAAAAAATATCATGACCGATAGTTAACGTTGGCTAATATTATATTGAGATTTTAGCTAACGTTACACGAGGAGCCAAATAGTTGCCTCAAACCTGGCTGGACAGTGCAGCGTCTGTAGTGGTTACTATGGAAACGATCGTTTAGGCTTGGATCATTATACGGCTCTCCAAGAACTTTACAACCACGCCCCCACGAGGCAGTGTAATGTCTAGATCCCATCGCCGGGATGGACATTTAAAAAAAAATTGTGGAAAAGGTTTAGTTACTAAGGGGTATGCTTATAAGCACCATTTCAGTCAAAATAAAGAGTTAGCGCTTTGCAGCAGGGCCGTAAAGTGACAATTCCCATGGAAACGTCCCTCTGGGCTATGGGATCTAGACACTTGGCCCAAACGTTTACAGCTTATTTCACAGCGTAAAATTGTTTAACAAGTCATCCAACTCATATAATCCAACAGGGGGCTGGCTGGATAGCCCATCATATAATTATTGTAATTCGATGAAGAAAGTTCAATGGATAGTGTAGTCAGAGTGCAGTAGGCCTCCCCGCACTAGTCTTTGGCTCAGCCAAGGAAAATATAAAAGAAGGAAGAGTCATCATGTCAGAATACCAGCGTTCTATGCTCTGCTTGGTGTCTTTGGTGCGTTATATTTGAAGCCTGCATTCAAATTAAAAATATACCAGCTATCTGAGGAAATATACTGTACATCAACCAATATATCAAACGTTAGCTAGAATGCAACAAATTGATGATAATTCTGACATCAGAGGTAATAACATGTTTAAATGACAGGTCATACACTAGGAGATGGCTGATCCCATTCAACTCAATGTCGGCCGAACTGAAAGTTTCCACACTTGGCACCAGTGTGCGTACAAGCGCTACATAGTGAGTGACCCTTCCTTCTTTTATAGTTTCCTTGGGCTCAGCCAGGAAATCATTTACAAATGTGTGCATCTTGTATGTTTGCAGTAAACGGCCCAAAAACAACAGACCGATGAGAAGCGCTGTTCCTATTCCTCTTTTTTCCTGACCACTTCTTCTGAAGAAAACTGGTTTGGAAACTCTATGCAAAGATGTAGAAACAATAACTATTCTTTATTGGCTTTGCTCATACAGAACACCAATAAACAAAATGTTATTCTGAATATGTATTTTGTACACAAGCTTGATAAAGCATCACATTTCAACAAATTAAAAAAAAAAAAGAAAAAAGAAAAAAGAAATTCATGAGACAAATATAATACATTATGCATTCACATCTGAAACATTATATTACACACGCACGCAGTACACACACACACACAGAGAGGTACTATTAATCCAAACACTAGTGACTGTGACCTTGTCCATAGGAGGCCAGTCTCTCAGCTCCCACTGACGGGGCGCTTATGGTAAAAAAAAGTGCTCTCTAAAATTTTTACACAGTCCGTCATGTCCAGATCAGTCATTCACTGAATGACAAGGCATACCATCATTAAATCAAAACAATCTATTGTGCATAGACACTAACATTATTAACATGCGTCTGCCGCTCAAGAGATCTTCATCCATCTCTCAGCAGACGCGTCTCCGGTCCAAAGTAAAGCTCATCGCACGCTGGCTCACGGAGAAGATGAACCAGTGCGCTCTGTGCGACGTCGCCACGCGCTCACCGCTACGGTGTCCGTTCATCCGTTCATCTGAACATTGTTATGCAGTTGAGGTAAATATCCCCCTCAAGCCAAAGTTAAGCTTAGATACTTTATAAAAAAAAGAAAAAAAGTCTCTCTTTATTTCAATAGATATGATGTTATAAAGGAGTGTTCTGGTCTCGTCGGGGGGGAGGAGGTGGTTCTCACTCCACTTGCATGTTGCGCAGCAGGAGCCCCTTCTTCACGCCTCCCTGCAGCATCCGGGCTCCGAGACTGGAGAGGCTGGAGGCTCCCATCACCCCGTCACTATAGGAGGAGCAACAGCATCATCACAATGTACACTACAGGAGCAGCATCATCACAATGTACACTACAGGAGCAGCATCATCACAATGTACACTACAGGAGCAGCATCATCACAATGTACACTACAGGAGCAGCATCATCACAATGTACACTACAGGAGCAGCATCATCACAATGTACACGGCTACCAGACCTCTGAAGAGACGAGCAGACATCCATCTGTTTCTGGCCATTGGTTACATCGTAGTTACATCAAACGCTCAGTGCAAAACACACCACTATGGCCTACTTGGCTAAGATATATGGTAACAAGTAGTAGACAAAGTAGAGCGAGACAGAGAGAGAGAGTGAGAGTGAAAGAGAGTGAGAGAGTAAGAGAGTGAGAGAGTAAGAAAGGAGAGAGAGAGAAAGAGTGAGTGGATGAGTGAGTGTGAGAGAGTTACAACAGAACTCACAGGGGGCTAAACTTCCTCCTCTTGGAGTCAGGGGGTTCAGTTCTGTCTGTAGTTCGGTGTTGCTAAAAAACAAACAAAACAAAAAACAGATGACCAGAATAGTCATACATATGATTATTATAGATTGAAAAAACATTGTATAATCATGTATGTACTACTGATTAATTACAATAAGCTAGGGGTGGACGGTATAAACGGTATTAATTTGCTCTACGGTATGGATTTTGACTATACCGTTTAACCGGTAGAGCAGCACTAAAATAGCAATGACGTCATGTAACCACAGCGCGACTATTTCAATCGCATTTGCCCCTAAAAATAGATAGAATTAGTCATAGATAATAGATATGTGCAAACTGGAAAAAGTTATTTAGGAGGCTTCGCGCAGTGGGCGTGTCAACACGCAATTGTCATTTCATAATAAACACATATCACCGCAGCGCACAGCAAGTTTCAATTTCAGTTCCTGGCATTTTTAACCAGTGGAGAAAGGTAAGATATTTCCCTATCGTTTTTCTTATATGAATTATTCTACGTTAATAAAACATACCTGGTGATCAACTACAGTTTGCTGTAAACATTACGATATGTGTGTAGTGTTATGATAACGACGGCAGCAGCGGGAGCCGGGAGGAAGGCGTGCAGCAGTGGATTTGCGAATAGCATGCAGCTGCAGAGCCGCAGAGCCAGTGGCTCTTTCAGGTCTGGTCACAGGCCCGTCAAACAGCGCCCCCCCACCCTTGCGCCGTTCTGACCCCCATCGTCTCTAAGCATTTTGTGTGTCAATTTGTTGACACATGTGTCAATTTGTTGACACAATTGTCAATTCTTAAAGCTGAGGATGAGTGGCACCTTTGTCTCAATTCTTATTCAATTCAATTCGCTCTGCGGCTCTGCAGCTACATATGCTTCTAGCAAAATCCAGCCCCGCTGTTTGCAATGGGAGCAGGAGTCTCGACTCGGGACTTATTTTATTTGGAATATAATGACTTTATACGCAAAAGTAGCCTAGTTTTAAATTAAAATATTATAAATCTACATGCCTTGAGGATGTCATTCTTTATATAGCCTGCCTATCAGGCAAAAAAAATTATTCTAACAGAAACACTGATACCGTGATATATACCGTTACCGTCTATGCTTCAAATTATACCGTGATATAAATTTTAGACCATACCGTCCACCCCTACAATAAGCCATTCTCGGGTGATCTTGCCTGACTAACCTCGGTCTCGGACACATCTTGCTGGGTTCTTCTCTGCTCCAGGTTTTGCTGAATGGGGGGGGGGGGGGAGTGAAGAGGTCAAAGGTTAGAAATCATATGAAATGGAACGCCTCGTCTACCCATATACCGGTACTCTGTATGATAGCATATACCGCATATTTATATCTTTAAATGACCGCATATATATACACCAATATTTGTCTGAATATACCTGCATATAACCCCTCTATATACTTGCTTGTACACCTGCACATAACCCATAGCTCTGTATGATAGCATGTACTATAATGCTGTATATATATTTATTCCCACTGCATTATATACCTATCCTCACCCGTCTGTACTTACCTGCACATAGTCCTTTACTATATCTATATCTGTACATATCCTACTCTTACTAGTTATGCTGCTGGCCAGTAGTAGTCATACCGTCTCTATTTATATAATACAACTCTGTACATACATCTGATTAGCACTACACTCAGTAGTACCAATTTGTATAATTTATACCCAGTTTAACCACCTGTACATTGTTTATTGCTGTTGCACTTTACTGGTACATTTGCACTCTGGTTGGACGCCAAACTTATTTTCGTTGTACTGTACTTGTGCTGTATGATGACAATACATTTGAATCTAATCTAATTCATACTGAAATTGTCCCCCTGAAATTAAGTGGCCAACCACTAAATGGAGACAAACAACCCTAACCAGTATTTTCACCTTCTCTAGCCTGAAGCGAACAGTGGGCCCTGCCCTCTGAGGTGAGATCAGACTGAGGTGTAATGTGGGTGTGAGGCGTTAGCAGCACCTTGTGTAGCTCAGAGAGCTGCTGATGCCTGATGAGGGCCTCCTTGCTGGGGAACTGTCTCCTACACAGCAGGCAGGCCAGCTTGGCCCAGTCCGTCATCTTCCCCTCCTTCTCCTCTCTCTCTCCTCCCTCCTCCTCGCTGTCCGTCTCTCCACTGTAGGCTGGAACAAGGCCCTGCGGCTGAGGAGGAGAACGCTGTAGGATAGAGATGAGAGGTTAGGGTCAGAGAGAGACAATAGAGACAAGAGGTTAGGGTCAGAGAGAGACAATAGAGACGAGAGGTTAATGTCAGAGAGAGAGACAATAGAGACGAGAGGTTAGGGTTAGAGAGAGACAATAGATATGAGAGGTTAGGGTCAGAGAGACAATAGATATGAGAGGTTAGAGTCAGAGAGAGACAATAGAGACGAGGTTAGGGTCAGAGCGACAAACGGAATAGAGTCGAGAGGTTAGGGTCAGAGAGAAACAATAGAGACGAGAGGTTAGGGTCAGAGAGAAACAATAGAGATGAGAGGTTAGGGTCAGAGAGAAACAATAGAGACAAGAGGTTAGTCAGAGACAAGAGACAAGGTTAGTCAGAGAGAGACAGAATAGAGATGAGAGGTTAGTGTCAGAGAGAGACAAGAGGTTAGTCAGAGAGAGAGAGAGAGAGAGAGAGAAACAAACAAAATAGAGATGAGGTTAGGGTCAGAGAGAGAGACAAACAGAATAGAGATGAGGTTAGGTTCAGAGAGAGAGAGAGAGAGAGCGAGAGAAACAAACAGAATAGAGATGAGGTTAGGGTCAGAGAGAGAGAGACAAACAGAATAGAGATGAGAGGTTAGGGTCAGAGAGAGAGACAAACAGAATAGAGATGAGAGGTTAGGGTCAGAGAGAGAGAGAGAGAGAGACAGACAGACAGACAAACATAATAGAGATGAAAGGTTAGGGTCAGAGAGACAAACAGACAGTATACCATGATAAAGTGCAAGGAGAGACCTTCAGTACAAAATGAAAACAGTTTGGGTGTTTGGGCAACAGAGAAGGGAAGAGAGACAGAATAACGCTTACCTCTACTACAGTGAGTCTGAGCTGGTCCAGGAGGATTGGAGGCCTTTCAGACAGTGCCCCCTGCAGGACACAAACAACAGTCACTTCTCATGCAGGTGTAGTAGTTATTGCTGTTCATGTGCCAGTATCTTCCCTGCGAATTAACCTCGAGACAGTACCCCCGAAATCACCTTTTTGCTTTTTTTCTGACGATATTGAGATCGTTATATTTTTGTTATACATTCTTAACATGTCTTATTTCAAACTAGTGGCAATACAATATCAAAAACAGACAATTAGTTGTTTATTTTACTTCATTTTGTCTGATTGTGTCCATAGATCACAATTACAATACAGAACTTTGAGGGTGTTTTCTCAAAAACTATTTTTTTTGCATTTTACTTACACACAAAGACATGGAACTCCATTTCCTTAGTACCTACACACACACCAAACTTTCCACATTTCTTCCTATCCATATCCTGCTTCTAATTACACAAGCGTTTGTTGATATATTATTCATAGCCGGGTTTATAGTACATTTTAAACCAAAACTAGGCGAAAATCGATTATTTTATGACAGTAGACAGTATTTCCTGATGTATGGGCTGATAAGAGGACATAGCCACAATCCCTTCTGGAAAAAGTTTCGTTTTGAATGTATCAACAAAATTATGTAATGTAATCAAAAAAAGTTTTTGAATCTGGCATTATCCATGTTGGTGATTCGTGTCTTGGTGATATATGCAAATATGTGTACATATTTAACTCATTCACTGCCAGCCATTACCCTTATCCCGTTCTAACTGGGCCACGCTTTAAAGATAGGGGTGTGTCACCTTTAATTAGCACTAAAAGTGAATTTCCTTTTTTGCATTAGTAACTTCAGAATGTTACCTTTCAAAAGAGACCAGGCTTATGCATGTGCTATAAGTATAAAACTAAGCTTTTCAAAAAAAGTATGCAGTCCTCAAATTCAAGTAAAAAAATTGCCACTTTTCTGGGTGCCTGTTAAGAGGTTAATGAGTTCAACAAGTTTAATTTTAACTTATGAATAGGCCTCAGTAACCTTATTCACAAACAACAATGTTAATTTCTGGCACCCGCTGGATGCAAGGCTCTGTGTTTTCGATACATTTCCCATGAGCCTCTTTGTTCCGTTGCCTGTGTGCTTATTTTTTATTAAAATGTTTTAAACAGGCAGACCTTTTGCAGAGTGAATCTTGGTTTGTTGGTGGTCAAGGTGTCTGCATATTTGTTTTCCATTGTTGCAAAAGAATACCCCATGTTCAGTTTGCGAAGAAACTATTGCATCTCGTTCGTTCTAGGCATTCAGATTCAGATTATTTTATCGTCACAGCTTTTTTAAATGTACATACATTCAGAAGAAACGTGAGATGCTTGATTTTGCAGGCTCCTCAACCGTAGATTTGTAAACATAATACACAATGTATATTCTTTTTTTTATCCACTTTTTCTCCCATTTCTATATTTTTCTCCCATCCCAATTTCGTATCATCCAATTCAACCCTCCCCTGTCACGGACGCTGTTTCTTGCCTCCCACAAGCCGGCTGCAATGTGGACTAAGTCATACATAGCACAAGTCCCCTCCGGTACTTGAGGTAACAGCAGTCGCATCTTTTCACCTGCGCAGCTCGATCTCTCAGTGGCGAGGAGTAACGCGTGGGAGGCTCACGCTGCCCCCGACACTTCCTGATTCTACTGCGCAGGCGCACCAACCAACCTGTAGGAGTCGCTGTCCACAACGCCCGATCCCCACCCATCAGTTTCCCACCCCCTAATACGGCCAATGTGTATTAGTACGGACGACCAGCTAAACTGAAAGCAAATGTGGAGCGCTGGGCTCGAACCGACGAGCCCAGCGTCTCCAGCATTTCGTGGCGAGTGCCTTGCCCACTACGCCACGTAGCCGCCCTACACAATGTATATTCTATCTATACAAACTATAACTATAAATATAAACTATAACTATAAACCATAAACTAAAACTAAATGTTGCAGTGGAATTTATACACTGCAGAACTCTGTAGGACATTTTCAGTTACTCAGTTATTATTCAGTAGGAAAAAGTATATACATGTTGTTGCTTTAATTTTCTTTTTGTTCCCTTAGAAACCCCCCCCCCCCCCCCCATCTCAGAGTATAACCCAACCCATTGGCAAACCTCTGTGTGTGTGCGTGTGTGCTCATGTGTGTGTGCTTGTGTGTGTGTGCGTGTGCTCGTGTGTGTGTGGGTGTGCTCGTGTGTGTGCTTGTGTTACATGCCTTTTTCTCCAGAACAGCGTAGCCGGCGTCGGCGCTGGCCGACTCTCTGCGGTCGTCGAGGCGGCCGTGGGCTGCAGCCCTGCTGTAACCCGGGGGCAGAGCGGCAGAGCTGACGGACGCCGCGGAGGAGGAGGAGATGGAGCGCACGTTCTCCTTCTGCCTGTTCAGACTCTTGGCCCAGCGCTCCATGTCCTTGGCGATCTGTTCGTGCAAAACACAAGAGAGATGTACCCTGAACTACTTGACCTGGATCCACACAGTGATGCAGGACGGCCACAGAGACGATCGCGCCTTCCCCACAGTTCAAACCCAAAACTGACTAGGGGTGGGACGATACATCGATCCAGATCGATATATCGATCTATTATCAATAATCAAATAGGATCGATGCAACGTAAAAAGATCGATTCATATTGCGATACTCTTATTGTGAAAATCCCCTCGTGAGCATATCCGCCTGGCCGGAACAACAACATTAGCTCAGCGCAGCTCCGTGTGTAGACGTTAGATAGTATTGCTTCAGAGTCCGCCTATTTTGCCCGAAATAAGTGCCTGTTGTTTTTTTCCCCACAAGGGGTTAAATGCATCTAACATGCTTTCCATCCTCGCCATTCCTTTATGCCCACGTCGCGTTAAATACCGAAATTAACGTTGCGTTAGCGTGAGCTAACTAAGCTAAGCAGCTAACCGTGAGAGGAGAGGAGAGGGGACTTGGGAAGGAGCAGGGGTGGGGGCAGTCTACCTTTCTGTGGGGGACTGGGGGAGAGGCATTGTGTGTGTGTGTGTGTGTGTGTGTGTGTGTGTGTGTGTGTGACTGAGGATGGACAGATAATGTTGATATTTAAACATGAATACATAATAATATATGTATTCATGATCATCATGCAACATAAAACAATTGTAGGAAGTTTGGGAAAGGAAGGGGTTTTAGCTTGCGTGTTGTGAGTTCCAAAACATTTTACTTAAAGTTTAAAGCTCAATATATAAAAAGTGAACAGGAGGTCTATTTGTATTAAAAACAATAGTTAGTGTTTCATTTAAATGTCTGGAAGAGCTCAAAAATAAAAACATCAATTGATATGTGACTGATTGTGTTAAATGGGCACATAATATCACCTCATATCGATCGCAGGCACCTGAATCGAATCGTATCGTGGCAGACTTTGTGATATCGGCAAATATCGTATCGTTGTCCAAAGAATCGATATCGTATCGTATCGTGATGAAACTGGTGATTCCCACCCCTAAAACTGACCAGTCACCGTTTCCAGAAAAACACTTGACGACGACGGTACATCTGTCCTAAGGATGCATCAGGGCTTTCCCTAAACAATGCTACAGGGACACAGAGTCACTATGACAACGCACCAGCGCCACCATATGTTTTTTGCAGTGAAAGCTTGAGGCCAGCTTAGAAACAGACACATTATTGTCTAATACGCGGGACGAAAGTGGCTCAGGAGGTAGAGCGGTCGTCCGGTAATCTGAAGGTTCCCGGTTCAAGTCCCGCTCCTCCCGGCAGTGTGTCAAAGTGTCCTTGAGCAAGACACTTAATCCCTAACTACTCCCGATGAGCAGGTTGGCACCTTGCATGGTTGCCTCTGCCGTCCATGTGTGAGTGAATGGGTGAATGAGAGGCCTAAAATTGTAAAGCACTTTGGATAAAAGCACTAGTTTCAAGTTTCTTTAATAGTTGTCATACAGAATACTTTTATACAAAATGCTTCTTACTGTTACGCTCCAGACTGTGCTAGACAAGATAAGTATGAAATAAAATAGTATAGCATGTAATAGAGGTAAAAATAGAAGTCAGTGTTCAGTATAGACATATGTACAATGTTCGATGCAGAATAGAAGTAACTGAGTTACCATACAATATACAATATACTAATACTATATAGTGCAAAGCAGAAATGGGATGAGGTACAATTTAGGTACAATTTACAGTAAGGTGTACGAGTTGTAGTGCAAATCCTTTACCAATAAATATAAAGTGTGTTTAGGTGATCTAAAGTGTGGAGAGTGGGTGCTGCAGTGTGTTGTTTGTTTAAAGTGAGTGTGCGCGTGTGGATGTGTGTGCTGTGTGCATTTGATGGTTGTTGCATAGTGTTTATTGTTCGTATATAAATGCAGTCCATTTACCATTTAATATGCGATCGCTCGGTCCTCCGTTTTCATGTTCAACGTCAAACTATTGTGCAACCTTATACACTGTACTTAAATAAATAACTTATTTGGAACTTACCCTTGTGTTTTCCATCCTATTGAAATTACGTTTTTAAATTGCAGGAAATGACAGCAAATGGCTTTCTGTATTGCACATCCTGAGGAAGCCCTGTGTGTCATCAGTAGAGCCTCACACTGTAATTCATCTTTTTATTTAGGCCCTGTCCACACAAACGCTGGGTTTTATGTAACCGTGATTGTATGTGCGCAGTTGCACTGTTTGACCACACGCAACCGGGTTTTTGGAACTCTGCAACCGTGATCCTTCACAACCGGAGTCCAGGGTGGAGTTTTGCGCGCATCCCGGTTGCAGTGGACATAGTAACCGAGATTATTTCCAATGTTTACGGCAGAGCTGTCCCAAGTAGCGTTATATGAAAATGATTGTAACAAACCTTTGTTCGAAACGTATCATCTGTGTTGAAGAGTGTTGTGATCGACTGATGATGTCTGTTGTCGCATTCCTGACCTGACGCTCAGAGTAAACCTGTAGCTGCGGCTACCAACTAAGCTCATGTGTTGTCAAGTTATTGTTATAAGGAACCCAGTCCAAACTATAACAGTCTGCATCCCCTTAACAATTGTTTGTATTGAGCCGTATTGTACCCATTCTGCAATCTGTTAAATAACGTTTTCATCCATTCATTCTACTAGCAGTACGCTAGCCACAATGCTATACTATTATAATGGCACATCCCAATCACGTTAGCACGTAAGCTAACAAAATCTGCGATCTTTTTGTGAGACTAAACTCTGCTCTTGGTGGTAAATTGTGTTGATGTTGGTTTTGTTTCATCAACAAATGAGGCAGAACACAGTGAATGTATCCTTTTTTGTTTATTGCACGTTGTTCTAGCTGCAAACTGTAGAATGTTCGGCTGTGAGCAAGGAGGGATGTTTGTGTTCCACACTTCAGTCCAGTTTCCGGTATTAACGCTAAACCCTCTTCTGATTGGTTGAAATGGCCTTCATGTTTGAACTACATCGCCACCTACTGCTTTGGCATTGTACTACATGTATATGACATCACTTGGTGCAGAGTTTAAACCACGTTGTGTGGACAGAGTTACTTTTTTTTTTTATAATAAAAAAACAGTGTCAAAAATACCTGTGATCGTGTGGACTGGGCCTTATTTGTTTCAAACGCGTGCACTCCCTTGATCGTGGGTTGAAGCAGAGTCCTGTGTGTGTGTCGTGTACCTGTTGGGCCGTTTTGTTCTTAGGCTTGTCTTTCTTCTCCTTGCTACTGGGGGCAGCAGAGAGAGAGTCTGAGGAGGCAGGGTTATCGCCGGAGGCGGCGGCCGTTTCAGCAGTCGACTGGGAAGCAGCAGGAACATAGGTTTGTTTCTCTCCGTCCCAGTACATGTACATCTGTGTGTGGGAGTTGTAGTAGTACTAGAGAGAGAGAGAGAGAGAGAGAGAGAGAGCTACATTATTCAAGGATACTGACTTTGACAAGAAAAAGCATGTTTATTGGATTTTCTAAATGTATTTAACCAGGCAGGTCAATTAAGAACAAATTCTTATTTAAAATGACGGCCTGGCGAGAGGACAAAAAATAAATCAAAGAAAAATAGAGAAGACACACATACTAATCACTAATTAAATAATTAAAACACATCAAACAAACAACCAAATACAATGACAAGGTATGTAATACATGAAGCAGAACTGACAAATTACAGTTAAAAGGCTGGGTGACAATTGCAGGTGTGTGTAAACAACTCTGTGATAAGAGTCTTAAATGTACTGAGGGGGATCAATTTGTCTTTTGCATCTCGTTCCAACTGCTGGGAGCAGCAAATTGGAAGGAGGATTGACCAAAGGAAGTGTTAACACAGGGAACATCTAGCGAGATATGGTGAGCAGCTCTGGTGTTATAGGGAGTAGATGACAATTTGGAATCCGTTCACTTTCAATTAATTTACATTTTTGTTCACTTGCCGATTATAGAACAACCTCTCATTTGCTTTGTCAATAGGTTGGTCAGTATATTAGTTACACTGATTACTTTTACTGTACTATAATTGTATTGCCTATATTTATGTCTTCTACTATTACCCTGCCCATACCTGTACCTCCCCTCCCCTCCTCCCCCCCCCCCATGCCTATGATGCCTGAATTTCCCCAATGGGATCAATAAAGGAATATCTTATCTTATATACCGTTTTCAATCCACTTCGAGAATGAGGGAATTAAAAAGAGAAAGGGCTGAAGCGCACCAACCGTAGCCTGTGTTTTTACCTGCGAGTTTGGGTCGTAGTAGAGTCCAGTCAGGGGGTCGTAGTAGTAGCCGGAGCCTTCGTCATACTGGTACGTAGACACGTCTGGCACAGCTAGAGGCAGAGAGACAGAGGCACATTCACGTCTGGGTCAAAGACACAGAATATGTACAGAAGGAAGAAGAAGAAGTAAATTTCACACATCCACACACTTACGGTATTGCTGGTACTCGTACGCGGTGCCAGGGGTGGCGGGGTGGCTGGGAGCAGGCTGCGGTTTCCCCACTATCTCCACCTGCTGAGGGACGAGAGACCTTCAGTATCACAAACAGAAAGGCCACAGGAGACGAGGACAGAGCTTCACACTCTGCCCCCACTGGTGCTGCTGTAGCATTTGATGAAAGTTACAATAAAGTTTCAAGTTTTGTTTTATTTATAATATAAGGTACATGTACATGTATAGTGAAATGCTTGGTTCTGTATGACCCTCCTGAGATTGTGCTTCATACAGTAAAAAAGTTAAGTAGAGTAAAGGACCAAACACTAAACAAAATATACAATATACAAAACTAAAACAGACAATAGTATTACTAAACGACATAGAAAGAAAATGCATTCTCAAAGATCAGAAAGCAGTTGCTTATTTCTTTTTTTTAATCAAATTAACAGACTGACCATTGTTAGGGTTTCAATCTACAAAAGGAATCTGCATCTGCTTTATCTGGGTGCAAATAAAATCAGTGTGGCTGATGCCAGAGGCTTAGAGAAAGTCTTCCAGAACCACAGGGGGACTGGGACACTGCAGAACTCTGCTTAGGAGGCAAGGAGATCACGGGGAGGGACAAAAGGATAAACACATTCTATAACAGTGTATAATAACTGATCTGAGTTGGTTGGTCAGGATGTGTAATAACTGGGCGGCTAAGTGGCGCAGTGGGCAAGGCGCTCGCCACTAACGCAGGAGATGCTGGGTTCGAGCCCAGCTCTCGGCGTTGCTTCCGGCTTGGCTGGTCGTTCATACTAATACAATTGGCAGTATTAGGGGGTGGGAAAGCCGGTGGGTGGGGATCGGACGTTGTGGACAGCGACTCCTACAGGTCGGTTGGTGCGCCTGTACAGCAGAATCAGAAAGCAACGGGGGCAGCGTGAGCTGTACCTGTACCTGGCTGGATGATGTGGCTGTTGCCATGGTGATGAGAGGGGTCTGTGCGTGAGCGAGAGGCTGCATCCCGCCCACTCCAGACGCCACAGCCTCAGACGAGATTCCTGCAGTAGACATACAGTATATATGTATATTTACTGTGTTGTGTATCTTGTATTGTATCATGTAATTGTTTCTTTCATGTTTGTATATTTGTATTCGCTCTGGTGGCAAACCATGTTTTCCCTCTGGGATTAAGAAATAAACCATACCATACCAGATATATTGTCAAATACTAAACTAAACTCACACACTTCAAATTTCATTAAGTATATTACCATGTTAATGTGTGGCCCTGTTCCACCCCTCTTACCTGTGGCTGCGTCTCCTGCGTACGCGCCCATAAGGCCTACTCCCGTACTGTGCACGGCTGCACCCGCTGCCTGGGCCTTGAGGGTTGAACCATCAACACACTCCTGTCCCTCCTGGTTGTATGTTACTGCTGCCCCCTGCTGGTACACTCCCACATCTACACCCTGCTCTCCACCTGAGCCAGTCTGAGCCGTCTGACAAGAGATGAAGAAAGAGGAGGAGAAAGAGAAAAGATCAACAAAGGAGCATATGAAAACAACCATGAATATACATGAAGACACCAGGATACCCCGCATCCCCCTATCTATGTTGTGTGTTGTTACCTGTCTGACAACCCATGGGCAGCAGCTGTGGCTGTGTTGAGCCAGGATATCTGAGTGACAGCTATGTCTGTGTTGACCCAGGTTACCTGAGTGACAGCTATGTCTGTGTTGACCCAGGTTACCTGAGTGACAGCTATGTCTGTGTTGACCCAGGTTACCTGAGTGACAGCTATGTCTGTGTTGACCCAGGTTACCTGAGTGACAGCTATGTCTGTGTTGACCCAGGTTACCTGAGTGACAGCTATGTCCGTGTTGCCAGGTTACCTGAGTGACAGCTATGTCTGTGTTGCCAGGTTACCTGAGTGACAGCCCACTGGGCAGCAGCTATAGCTGTGTTGTTGCCAGGTTACCTGAGTGACAGCCCACTGGGCAGCAGCTATAGCTGTGTTGTTGCCAGGTTACCTGAGTGACAGCCCACCGGGCAGCAGCTATAGCTGTGTTGTTGCCAGGTTACCTGAGTGACAGCCCACTGGGCAGCAGCTATAGCTGTGTTGTTGCCAGGTTACCTGAGTGACAGCCCACTGGGCAGCAGCTATGGCTGTGCTGGCCACGGTCGCAGCGCTCACCCTGCTGCCGTCAGTCAGGAACACGTCACTAGAGACAGAGAGAGTTCATTAAGAGGCAGTGTTTACAAATCTCCGGGACCCACATTTCTTACAGCATTTTTCTTATGACCCCAAAACTGATTTAGCAAGCTACCATGAAGAGGCTCATCTGCAAAAACAAATCTATTTTTAGGCCACGTCAACAGCCTGCAGTGTGTGGCTGAGCCTGAAGCCCGCAGGTCACACTGGGACGGTGAAAACACTGCTTCCATTGTATGTAGAGCAGTCAGTCCAAGAAGAGGAAGAAAACACTTGCTTTCCGTTGTGCAAAGAAATGGGAGTTCCCGTCACACAGATTTCAGTTTGGTTGAACCTGTGCAGTAGGTATGACTCATCAGTGCTCGACCAATGTGAAAGCAGCAAAGGGGGTAAAGCTATTAATTTCAGTTGTTGAGCAGTGCATGTAACTGACTGAACTAAAAGCAGCATCATATTCAGTATGGCATTAGGGTTGGGTACCAAACTTGGTACTGTTGAATTACATTGGTACTACAGAGTACTGATCCACGCTAGATCAATTGGTATCAGATCTCGGTACCTTTACATGTTTAGTGTAATATTATTAGACAAGAGGGCGGCTTTTCCACAAATATATATAGATAATGTTGATATTTAAACATTTAAAAACATAATACATGATCATGCAATTTATTTTGTGTGGTGTGTTGCAACAATAAATAACAAAATGTTCTAAATAAATAACAATGTTGAAATTGAGAAGTTTGGACTTATCTTTACAACTGAAATAAAGATTTATTAGTACCGAAAAAGGGTAGCGTTGGGTATTGATACCGAATTCCAGGAACTGGTACCAGTATCGCTTCAAATGTGAATGGTACCCAACCCTACTTGGCATAGTGAAATTCTATTTGACTGTGGCATAACCAACATAGCAGGGATTCGGGACGACTTTTCACATCCAGTGGCTTTAAGATTAGGGAACCGCTTTTATTTATACCATGTCCAAACGTTTCATCCTGCCCTACTTCTTGACAAAAGCAATTTTTGAGTCAAATGATTCTTCTATTCACTACGTGTCCACTGGCTTGTGTCTTCCTGGTAGCCAGGTTTGGGTGTCGGTGTTTACCGTTTGGAGCCCTTGGCGAACTCCACGGCGATGCACTTCCCATCAATAGACAGAGACGGCTGCAGGGCCTGGAGGATCTGGAGGAGCTGAGAGGCCTCCTGCAAACACACAGACCAGTCGGTCAATCTGACTACATCAGCCTGGTTATGTTTCAATGAGAAAGGGAAGCTTCACCCGCTGTGTCTGACTACATCAGTGTGGTTATGTTTCAATGAGAAAGGGAAGCTTCCTCCACTGTGTCTGACTACATCAGTGTGGGTTATGTTTCAATGAGTGTGTGTGTGTGTGTGTGTAATAATCACATTGCTCACCACTATGGTGGACAGCTGGAGGAAGGCGAAACCCCTGTTGAGCTGCGTCTGCTTGTCTTTGATGAGGCGCACGTTTGAGGGAGAGAGAGTGGCGAAGGGAGCCAGAGCGGACAAGATGGCCTCCACTGAGGTGTGAGGGCCGAGGTTCCTCAGGATAAGAGCTGGAGATAAAAGGTGTGAGAGAGAGAACGTGTCATATTCCTAACGTTCAACACATCTAATCAACAGATGTTCAAAATGTATTCATTCAGGAGCCACGAGCTGAGGAGTAGGAGTGGGCGAGAGGGCATTAAGGAGAGCGTAAATGAGAGAGACAGACTTACTGTCATTTGCCACTTCCGCCTGCTGTGCGTTTTGCCCAGCGACGGCAGCAGGTCCAGAGGAGTAGTAGGGAGCGGGCAGGGGCAGCAGGCCCTGGGCACCCTCCTTCTGGAGCCCCAGGGATGACCCCCCCTGCAGCTGCTGGGGCAACTTCAGCTCAGCCTCTGGGGAAGCACAGCGTCAGGAAGAACCACACAGTTGTGGTTGGAGGATCAAGAAAGGGGGATGGGGGGGGGGGGGGGTTAAGTAAATAAATTTATAAACTGTTGATTAATATGCACTGTCCATCAAATAAACTGAGTAAACTAGACTTAAGATAGTCAGTGGATTGTTGTCACCCGAGTATCATTGAGGTATTAGGGCTGTATTTAGGGCTGGGAGGTAGGGGTGGACGGTATAAACGGTATACGGTATAAACGGTATTAATTTGCTCTACGGTATGGATTTTGACTATACCTTGTAACCGGTAGGGCAGCTCTAAAATAGCAATGACGTCATGTAACCACAGCGCGACTATTTCAATCGCATTTGCCCCTAAAAATAGATAGAATTAGTCATAGATAATAGATATGTGCAAACTGGAAAAAGTTATTTAGGAGGCTTCGCGCAGTGGGCGTGTCAACACGCAATTGTCATTTCATAATAAACACATATCACCGCGGCGCACAGCAAGTTTCAATTTCAGTTCCTGGCATTTTTAACCAGTGGAGAAAGGTAAGATATTTCCCTATCGTTTTTCGTATATGAATTATTCTACGTTAATAAAACATACCTGGTGATCAACTACAGTTTGCTGTAAACATTACGATATGTGTGTAGTGTTATGATAACGACGGCAGCAGCGGGAGCCGGGAGGACGGCTGCAGCAGTGGATTTGCGAATAGCATGCAGCTGCAGAGCCGCAGAGCCAGGGGCTCTTTCAGGTCTGGTCACAGGCCCGTCAAACAGCGCCCCACCACCCTTGCGCCGTTCTGACCCCCATCGTCTCTAAGCATTTTGTGTGTCAATTTGTTGACACATGTGTCAATTTGTTGACACATGTGTCAATTTGTTGACACAATTGTCAATTCTTAAAGCTGAGGATGAGTGGCACCTTTGTCTCAATTCTTATTCAATTCAATTCGCTCTGCGGCTCTGCAGCTACATATGCTTATAGCAAAATCCAGCCCCGCTGTTTGCAATGGGAGCAGGAGTCTCGACTCGGGACTTATTTTATTTGGAATATAATGACTTTATACGCAAAAGTAGCCTAGTTTTAAGTTAAACTATTATAAATCTACATGCCTTGAGGATGTCATTCTTTATATAGCCTGCCTATCAGGCAAAAAAAATTATTCTAACAGAAACACTGATACCGTGATATATACCGTTACCGTCTATGCTTCAAATTATACCGTGATATACATTTTAGACCATAACGTCCACCCCTACTGGGAGGTACTGTATATACGTAATATGAAGGTATACCGTCATGGATCCAAACAAAGGTATGGATTTTTACTATACCGCCGTCCATGATTTATATATATACTGTACATAGTTTAAAAAAAAATATATATACAGTATGCATACTCTATATATTTGTAAGTTAACCAAAACGTTGTTCCTAGCAGGACTATACATAAAAACAAATACAAATAAAAATAAACTAGACCACTTTGATTGAAATAGCACCACGGCACTTGTATTACAAGATAAAGACATAAGAAAGATGCCACATCACATTGTAGATTTGTACTGGAAAACTAAATACAGTAAAATACCGTTTATACCATCAAAACTAAAAAGATATGGTGAAAGATATCACCGAGCTGCATTCATATTTACCTGACTTGGGCACACTGCACTTGAAGCATTTCTCTCTCCTTTTGAAGTTCTGCACACCACACTGTCGGAACATATGCGAATGTCACTTCAAAGACTGTGGTGACTGGCATTATACCTCACGCATACACATGTATATTCCTGTGTACTGGGCAACTCACTGGGGACTCGAATACTAATCGACCCGACTACTAATCGACTCATTTGCCCTCGTCTGTCGGCTCTGGGCTGCATTTTCGCCGATCAACCAATACATTGTTGAAAAGTTTAATTTGCTGCCTTTCGATCGTCACCTCACTCAACCTATAATGCGTGCGTCCTGTTTGCCCCTGTCCTGAGTGGACCAATGACCCCCGACAGTGAAAATGATTGACCGCCTTTGTAGCCAAGGAGCGTCTGCTCCGAATGCAATCCCAGATGAGCACGAGAGTGGGGGAAGGTGACACAAGAAGACGAAGAAGTCCATTGTTTTGACGATAGCCTCTGAATTAATTGGAGTGGCCGGCCTTTTTGGATAATCATTTTTACCAGTACACACATTACAAAAGCGTTGTAAAACATTCATTTTCCATGGGATTGTTATTGGCTTTTAAAAAAAAATTATAAACAGTGACACAGTACCTTGTTGCACAGCCAGTCCTCGTTGGCGCGTGGTTTGGGGTCACTGTAGTGCATGGAAACCCTCTGTCCCATAACCGACAGCACCCTCTGAAAGAGAAAGAGAAAGAGGGGGGGAGACCAAAACAAAGAATCATTCTCAACGCTAACTAGGACACACATGATAGAGACCCTCATCTCACAAGAGATGAGGGAGAGAGAGTGAAAGAGAGAGAGAGAGAGAGAATAGAATTGAGGTTGAAAGAAAGAGGACACGAGAGAATTACAACCTTCAGCTTTAGGGAAATTGGGACGGACTGTGATGGTGTGTCTGTGTGTCTGTGTGTGCCTGTGTTTGTGTATGCGTGTGTGGTGCTTGTGTGCGAGCCCGCTTTTGTGTGAGTGTGCATAGAATGTGTTTTGTTAAAACTTGTGAACCCCCCCCCTTAAGGGGAAACCTTTTCAAAGCTGTACAATCTCATTCTTCCAGGCCCCCCCCCCCCCCCCCCAAATAGACAACAGCTCCCGCCGATGTGATGGACAGGTGATCCAGATGTGAAAAGTCTCAAAAAAGAGAACATTTATATTAGAATGGGCCCCAATTCCTCTGAAGGCTGAATCCACATAAGGTACCAATGTCAAGATGCCGTGGCCTCGCTGTCACACTACCCCCACAGCTGGTGCTGGAGACCCCCGAACAGGGGAGCTACGTCAGGGACGGTACAAGGGGAGGGCCGGGGGAGGAGAGAGGGAGAGAAAGGGAAAGGGAGAGTCCTCTATACAAAAGAGGCAGGGGGGAATGTGGCTGAGGGTCCAATAGTGAGAGTATTGTCCAATAGTGGAAGAATTTGCATTTAAACCCCAAAACAACGTAAAGAAAATAAAATAAAACGTGAGTGCGCCTGTTTGTGCATTTCTGTCTCTTTGTAGCGAGAAGATGAGGAATTTGCCTCAAAGTATGAAATCCCACCTACCTCAGGCACTTAATATGCATTATCCAGTGTCAGTGTATGCATTGGGAGTGGCAGATATGCAGATGACTGTACAAAGTTGTGATTGTGTGTGTTTGTTACAGACGGTTAAGTACGTACGGTTATATATGTATACGTTGTATGTATGTATGCATGTATGTATATTGTGTACATGTGTCTGTGCAGGGGAAAGTGACCTGGTTGGTCTCCATCCAGCGGCTGGCCTCCTGTATGAGATTAAACTCGACGAAGGCGAATCCTCTGCTCTGACCTGGACACCGCCCAGCGCCATGGTAACCGAACAACAACAACAACATAACAACAACGCAGTGAGGGGTTAGTGCTTCATGTACAGGGAAAGAGACAGAGACAGAGACAGACAGAGAGAGAGAGAGAGAGACAGACAGAGAGACCCTGTATCAACACCGTATCAAATATATACACCATTGCTTCCACCCTCCCTACGACAGATCACACTTCTTAAGAATGAATTGGGAGAGGCGTATTCCCATCCTCCCCGCTGTGCGTGTGATCATGGCATGGATGGGAGGACACGGTGCCCCTGGTCTTTCAACAGGGTCGAGGTCGAGGAAAGAGGGAGAGAGAGAGAGAGAGAGAGAGAGAGAGAGAGAGAGAGAGAGAGAGAGAAAGAGAACTCTAACCACTCATCAGTTTGAGTCTGAACTCTTAGCTTAAGGAAATATGAAGCACCCAAGCACTGACAGGAAAAAAACACGCTCACACAAAACACACGTACAAAAGCTCTTCTATACGGAGTCGAGGTGCGGGTCTGAAATATTTAGCACTCTGGTGGAAGCTCTCTGTGTGAGAGTGTGTGTGTGTGTGTGTGTCCCTTGAAAAAAAAATTAAAAAAAAAGCCTTTTCCATGAAGCGCTACCATACATTCTGCAAAACATGGAGGATGATTGGTAAAACACTGGACTACAATATCACATGGGAGGGAGGGAGGGAGGGAGGGAGGGAGGGAGGGAGGGAGGGAGGGAGGGGTAATGAAATGACACCAAAGTATTCATTTGTAATGAAGACAAAACGGCTGATTCGATTGAATCAGAAACAAGAGGGCGAGAAGAACAGGAGGACAGAGAGCGGTTTGGGGGGACTGTAAGTGTGGCTGCATTTGAGACAGGAGGACTGTAAGTGTGGCTGCATGTGAGACAGGAGGACTGTAAGTGTGGCTGCATGTGAGACAGGAGGACTGTAAGTGTGGCTGTATGTGAGACAGGAGGACTGTAAGTGTGGCTGCATGTGAGACAGGAGGACTGTAAGTGTGGCTGCATGTGAGACAGGAGGACTGTAAGTGTGGCTGCATGTGAGACAGGAGGACTGTAAGTGTGGCTGCATGTGAGACAGGAGGACTGTAAGTGTGGCTGCATGTGAGACAGGAGGACTGTAAGTGTGGCTGCATGTGAGACAGGAGGACTGTAAGTGTGGCTGCATGTGAGACAGGAGGACTGTAAGTGTGGCTGCATGTGAGACAGGAGGACTGTAATGGCGCTTTTCCACTGCATGGTACCTACTCTACTCTACTCTACTCTACTCTACTCTACTCTACTCTACTCTACTCTACTCGGTATTTTCGGTTTTCCATTACCAAAGTTGGTACCAGGTACTTTTTCGGGTACTTTTTTAGTCCCTGCTCGACTCTGGTTCCAAGCGCGAGCCAAGCGGGTAGAACTGGTACTACAAAAGTCACGTGAAACACTGCAGACCACTGATTGGTCAGAAGAGAGACGCGTCACTCGTTGGAGAGTCTGAACGAAAACAGAAAGCCGCCATCTTTAATGTCTCGCATAGGATTTCATTATGGTTGCAGCAGGCACAAGTTCAATAAACAAACGATACAGTCACTGTGTATTCTGCCTCATTTATTGATTAAACAAAACCGACATCAACACAATTTGCCACTGAGCGGAGAGTTTAGTCTCGCAAAAAGATCGCTGACTTGTTAAGGCTTAAGCTTGTTGTTAGGTTAGGTGCTAATGTTGTGCTAGCGTTTTAGCATGGCTATCGTACATAACGTGATCAATATAACTCGCTATTGATTGTTTGTATGAGTAACGTTAATGCTAGTAGAATAGACACAACGTGAGGTAATCACCATCCATCTTAAACCGGTTATTACCTAATGCTAACGTTAGCAAATAGACGCGAGACTGGTAACGTTACAGCTTTGTTGTTAGCCTAATGCTAACGCTAACGTTAGCATAGACAGCCTAGCTAACGTTAACGCTTGTAGAATATACACAATGAGAGGTAACGTTAGCGTTAGCAGAATGGACACAACGAGAGTCTCGTTAATGTTGTTATTGATTGATTGATTGAAAACTGTGTTTTACTCTGGCTTGCGCCTAGCTCACGGACATAGCTATGCTGCCAGCCTGCCAGGAGCTCTCACAGAGCTATGGAGCTCTCAGCTGTACACCAGCAGCCCCGCCTCCCCACACGGAGACAAACTGAGTACTTTATTTTAGTACCTGCAGTGGAAAAGGAACGAAGTACCAGGGACCTAAAGCGAGTAGAGTAGAGTAGAGTAGGTACCATGCAGTGGAAAAGCGCCATAAGTGTGGCTGCATGTGAGACAGGGGGACAGAGAGCGGTTTGGGGGGACTGTAAGTGTGGCTGCATGTGAGACAGGAGGACTGTAAGTGTGGCTGCATGTGAGACAGGAGGACTGTAAGTATGGGTGCATGCGAGACAGGCACACCTTACAGTCGAGAGTGGCCGAGGTGAGAGATTGATCTTGTGGAAAGACGTTTAAAAGAAAGCTGAGTAACTTCAGAGTCTCTGGGGCGTGGGACAACTGGGACACATGCTCATAACCTGACCAGTGAGCACAGACGGTGGACACGCACGCAACCACAAGGACATACACACACGCATACGATTTGGGTTTCCACCGGTCATACGCGAGTGGCGGTTAGTATGCGAGTGGCGATCTGATCGGATATGTCTCGCGGTCGAGGCAGAAGCATGAAAAAAAAGGAGAGAGAGGGAGAGAATGAAAGCTGTGGAGGAAAGGCCTGTAGCAGGGTGTGTTTGCATGGGTGTGTCCACGTGTTCCTGTTTGCGTTAAGGAGTGTTATAAGACTTCTCTTGTGCCGTGTGTGCATGGATGTCATGTTCTTCCGAGCCTAGCAAGGTGACGGCGACAAGCAGACCAAGGAGTCGAAAAACAGTACACAAGAGGCCCAAGTATACATGTACCGACATACAACATCTAGTACCCTAAAGGCCTTCCACTGTTTTGAGCATGAAAGAAGACAGGATGACAGAGAGAGGGGGGGAGGGAATGTTCTCTTTATGAATGATATATGAAGGAGGAACCCCGGCATAGAAGAGAGAGTTCTGGTAACGATGGAGGTCAGAGAGAGCTGGAGTGATGGACGACAGTGGAGGAGAGCGAAGAGAGGAAGAGGAGGGGGTCAACGAATCAGGGCAATGGACAGTTTCTCACCTGAAGACTTGTTCCTCATGAGACGGACCTCTCTGGGCTGGATCCCCTGCTCCTGAAAATTGGCGCGGATCTAAAGAGGGGCAGAGGTTTACCATTAAGACGTCAGGCTGGCAATAATAATAATAATAATCTTTATTTGTATAGCACCTTTCATACAAGAATTACAGCTCAAAGTGCTTTACAGCTGTAAAAAAGACATGGGCATAAAATGTGCACAAAAGTGGCAGATCAAGAGGAATGCAAAGTGCAGATATAAAATTTGGTATAAAATGAGCATAAAATAGACAGCAGAAAAATAGACAAGACAAATTAAGGCATAGAATATTAAATCACATAGACAGGGTGGGACAGACACCAGTCCCCAATGCTGGACCATTTTGATCTATGGCAGGGTTTTCACCCTGAAAAGCCCAATAAAAAGGAGTTGGAGGGGGGAAAAGTGCCTGATGAATTTATGAACCAACACAAAATTGGTGAAAGATAACATGGTTCCCAAAATGTAAAGAATCAAGCAGGAAGCTATTCTGTAACACAAACAACAATAATTTAATCAAAGCCTTCAAATATGCACCCTTTGCCTTTACAGTGTTTTATAGGCTTTCAAAACGCAAATAGTCTGGATATGCATGCAGGCCACTTTGCAACGCGTTTAGGGTATTAACTATGCCTCATTGCAAAGTGGTCTGCATGCATATCCCACATATTTGTGCTTGAGATCATATAAAACCCTGTAAAGAGTGCATATTTGAAGGCTTTAAAGGGGAACTCCAACATTTTGGGAAATTAGCTTATTTAACATCTTCCCTGGAGTTAGACAAGAAGATACATACTTTTTTTGTCTCTGTGCGTGCATTTAGCTTTTGGAATAGACGCTCCGTTAGCATAGCTTAGCTTCATCACTGGAAGTGAGGCAGATCCGTAGCCTTACAGTGCCTTACAGTGTATAGTTTGATTGAAAAGTGTATTAACAGATTGCAGAATACACTCCAAATACAACTCCGTTCATGTAAACATGTTGTGACCTGTGTATTCACCACGTGGAGAAATAAAAAATAATTGAATTAGACAATTACGTTTTATAAGCAAATATACTCTGAACAATTTTTTTGACCAACCACTACTCTATGAGAGCAGCCAGTGATTTCAACGTGACGCCGTGTGTGTTTACATTCTCATTCATTCAAAAGATCCAAACCGATTGAAGTTTATGGATACCATGACTTGAAATCCTCTTACCTTGACGATTAAAAGCCTCCCCAATTTAGAAAACAGTAATCCAATGGCTGGTATTGTTATATACCGGACGCTCTGAGCTAACCGGAGCTAACACAGACCAGGATCGCAAAGCATAATATAATGACTTCCTTTCTGGGGTTGTCAAAATAAAAGTGCGACGTTTATAGCAGCGGAAAACGTTTATTTTGTACATTATCTAACGTTAACACGAACCTAAACTAACGCTACAACTAACCTAAAGTTAGTTTAGGTTTGTGTTAACGTTAGATAATGTACAAAATAAATGTTTTCCGCTGCTATAAACGTCGCACTTTTATTTTGACAACCCCAGAAAGGAAGTCATTATATTATGCTTTGCGATCCTGGTCTGTGTTAGCTCCGGTTAGCTCAGAGCGTCCGGTATATAACAATACCAGCCATTGGATTACTGTTTTCTAAATTGGGGAGGCTTTTAATCGTCAAGGTAAGAGGATTTCAAGTCATGGTATCCATAAACTTCAATCGGTTTGGATCTTTTGAATGAATGAGAATGTAAACACACACGGCGTCACGTTGAAATCACTGGCTGCGCTCATAGAGTAGTGGTTGGTCAAAAAAATAGTTCAGAGTATATTTGCTTATAAAATGTAATTGTCTAATTCAATTATTTTTTATTTCTCCACATGGTGAATACACAGGTCACAACATGTTTACATGAACGTTTGAGTTGTATTTGGAGTGTATTCTGCAATCCGTTAATAAACTTTTCAATCAATCAAACTATACACTGTAAGGCACTGTAAGGCTACGGATCTGCCTCACTTCCAGTGATGAAGCTAAGCTATGCTAACGGAGCGTCTATTCCCAAAGCTAAATGCACGCACAGAGACAAAAAAGGTATGTATCTTCTTGTCTAACTCCAGGGAAGATGTTAAATAAGCTAATTTCCCAAAATGTTGGAGTTCCCCTTTAAAGAGGAATTCCCTCTTGGTTCTTTATAGGGATGGCACCGATCCGATACTCAGTATCGGTCCGATACTGGTCAAATTCACGAGATCGGGGCGGCTGGGTGGCGCAGCGGACTAAGCGCTCGTCACCAACGCAAGAGACACTGGTATCGAATCCGACTGTCAGCATTGCCTCCGGCTTGGCCGGCCGTCATACTGGCTCGATTGGCAGAGTCAGCGGGAGGGAAGCCGGTGGGTGGGTCCGGGTCGTTGTAAACAGCGACTCCTACAGTTCGGTCGGGGCGCCTGCACAGCGAGCGTTACACTCTCCCAGTGAGAGTCCGCGCTGCCAGGTGAAAAGAAGTGGTGGGCTGGGTACACATGTGTCGGAGGAAGCATGTGATAGTCGCCGCCCCCCCAGACCAACGGTAGGGGGTAGAGTGCGCAAGGACCAGGAAGGGGATTGGGAATTGGCATAACGACTAACATTGGGAGGGGAGAAAAACGGAAAAAGAAGGGGGGAATAGATAATTATGCGTGCTAATACGACATAGAGAGTAGAGGCCACCGTACTGGGGTCACAGGCAGGTACGCAGAGTAGAGTAGACTAGGAACAGATAATGGTGGAGCTATGGGGCTAACATCTAACAATAAAGACACTCACAAATACAGAGGACTCACGTGTATGTGGAATAACACGACACAGCCGAGTGTAATATCTGCAACGGAAGTATTTCTAGGGATGGCAGCAACACTGGGAACTTTAACACCACGGACTTAATTAAACACTTGGACTAACGTTACATCATTGAAATGAAGTATGCCGAGTTTATACGTGCAACGAATGCCAAGAGGCAACTAACTTCGCTGGAAACCATTCATAAGTGCGAGAAACTCCCTGCAGATGGTAACAAAGCAAAGCTGTTAACTCAGAGAAAATAACCAAATGTATTGTGCAGGACAACCAGCCCCTTTGTAGGAAATGTAACGTTAGGTTTCCGACACTTAGCCTCACTTCATGTTGGCAAACCGGCATTTTATCTCCGACACGGCTATCCCAAATAAGTACAACGTTGCGTTTCTTTTTCAAATGTAGCCAGGAGTAAAGATCATAACCCTATCAAAACAGCAATCAAAGTGTATATTTTCAGCACTACGTTTGTTTCCCAATGATTTTAAAATCTCCGAGCATTGCATCGGAAAACGGGGGCGAGGACAGGAAGCCATCATGAAATCGCTGTAGTCTTATTAACTTATTAACTAAAAGATTTGAACAAAATAAAAAGCAGCAGCACTATTGCATAATTGAGTAATGTATGCTATGTATTTATTATTTTAGGAGAGTAGGATTTGTTTCACAGTTTTAGCATGATGTTTTATAGATGGCTAGGTTAAAAGTGATGGCTAGGCCCTTCTAAGGTTTCTCCCCTCCAAATTGTCTGTGTGGGTTTTTCCTATTGATTGGTTTTTAGTGAGTTTTTCCTTACCTTCTCGTGGGGTATGTCTGGGAGTGTTGCATTTATTTATTTAACAGTTTACTTTGGATTTCATGGTGTTTTTTGTTTTGTTCTTGATTTATTGTGATGTTTCTTCTTGACTTGTTTAAAGAAGACGTGTCCGGCCGTGTCGGGCCTTACAAATAAATTTGATTTGATCCATCTATCTATCCTTCTATAATTCCATATTGTAAATGACTTAAACAAGTGTACAATCAACTGTTATTTACTGTGTTGGCCGACCCTGTATTCTGATGTGCGCACACAGGGAATGTAAAATCCATACATTCTTGTCAGGAGACGAGAGTCTGTGTTCTAATAATATTGAGCTCAGTTGTAATCCAATCCTACCTAGCTGACCAATATCTGTTCTCTATTTGGTCTCGTGTCAGTCTCGTTTCTGATCCTATTTCTGAAGAAGCATTTTCATTGGCCTAGTGATAACATAAAAGAAGCTCAGTCTTTATGTTCTGGGCAGACAAGTGTATAATGTTTATGTTCTCTGCCGGTTGAAATGACTACATTGCAATGTATCATTTTCCCGTCTGTAAATTGCTGATTCACTTCTTTGAATAAACCGTTTGAAAGATCTTCTACCTTTCATTATTGATAACCATGACAATTTGGATATTGAATATAGTCAGATATACGAGTCAATTTGGGTGAAGTAATCCGACTGAATTATTTGACAATTTATATGCGAGTAAATATCTCACAACACACACACATACATACATACATACTAGGGCTGCACGATTAATCGTAAAATAAATTGCGATCTCGATTCATAGACATTATGCGATCTCATTTCTAAATGACGACAATTATTATGTATTCGCATTTGCGTCAAAATGGAGATCAGTTGCATTCAAACACTTGCTCCTATTCCCTATGCATTCACGTCGCGCTGCATTCACGTGTTGACGTATTTGCTTCAGAACAATCCCAGTTGGGATATCAATTACACTTACACGATGTAAAGCAAAACACGCCATTAATTCAACATTCAATATATTTTCTTACTTTTGTGTCGACATGTCGCCAGATTCCTGTTTTTGGGTTCCAGATGAGAGGTAGGAGCTGGACAACACAACGGTTGCATAGCCTGAAGTCTTATAGTCATACAGTCCAAAGTTGATCAAAATCCCACGAAAAATTAGTGAATGAATTTTGTAATGTGTGTACCGGTAAAAACAGCGTGATTATGCAAAATGGCCGTCCACTTCATAACATTCTGACGCTAGTCGGGACAAAGGTCAGAACCGAAAGTGGTCATTTGACGGAGCGCTTGTCGAATGACGCCCTGAGCTGACTGACGAGAGCAAAGTGCCACGACGAGCGGGCGTAAGAGACTAAAAGAGACTCGAGTTATTTTGTATGTTACAAGATACTTTTAAGTTTAAGTCAAGCACTTTCATATATGTTATGTTTAAGTTTAAGTCAAGCACTTTGATATATGTTATGTTATCTGTTTAAGAAAGAGTGCAATAAATGTTTTTATTGAAAAAATAAGAATTGTGTGAGAGAATCGTGATCTCAATTCTTAGGAGTCTTGTGATTAACATTTTAGCAAGAATTGTGCAGCCCTAATACATACATACATACACATGACACACGCACCTCATTGGCGGAGGCATTGGGTGGGAGCATGCGTAGCATGATGATGTTGCTGGGTCTCTGGTTGAGGTCCAGATCCGCTCGGAAGTCCTGGTCCCTCTGATCCAGCTCCTCCAGGGACAACTCTGGACCTGACTCACTACCACCACCACCCCGCTCCTCGGCACCCCCTGGAAACCCCTACACAACACGGCACAGAACATGCCTGTCACACGTACAGCGTGGCAACAACGACATCATAGCTAAGAGAGAGAGGGCACCTTAAGGCTCAGTCATAGTCAAGACGTACTGGAAACAGACTACGCCGGGGTCCGCATGGACTAAAATGACGCAATACCATATGTCCGCATAGGCCGCATGTCCGTGGACCACTAAACTTTTCTGTCTGCACATACCCATCATTCGTGGACAATATGGCTCAGCATGTGCACGGATCAAAAGGGGATTGTAGGACCAAAGAGCCGGTACGTGTGGTGGAACCGGAGAGGTTAATCAAATATTCATGGTCGATTGTTTTTAAAACACGGCTAATCAAATACAATTTAGGTTAGGAGTTCAGTGGAGATAAAGCACCCCCCCCCCCTCGATCTGTGGGATCGTCTTTTAAGCTGTCTGGGAAGAAAGGGGGCGGGAGGGATTACCAGGTCAGGAGCGAGGAAAGGAGGGTACAGGGGGAGGGACGTCCAGGTGAGGGGAGAAGAAAGGAGGGTACAGGGGGGGAAGGATGACCAGGTGAGGGGAGAGGAAAGGAGGGTACAGGGGGAGGGACGTCCAGGTGAGGGGTGAGTAAAGAAGGGTACAGGGGGGAAGGATGACCAGGTGAGGGGAGAGGAAAGGAGGGTACAGGAGGAGGGATGACCAGGTGAGGGGCGAGGAAAGGAGGGTACAGGGGGAGGAATGACCAGGTGAGGGGTGAGGAAAGGAGGGTACAGGAGGGAGAGGCTGTGTTAAGAAAAGGCCTTGAAAAAGAATTCCACATACGCCTGGACTATGAAAGAGAAAAAGGACTGCATGGTGTATGTGTACTTCTAGACTATGTAGAGCCCTTGGCCTCAGCTCACCTTCCTCTTGCCTGGCCCACGGGGGAACCTCTCCCGCTCATCCTCTTCTCCGTGTCTCACCGCACTGTATTCGGCGTGTTCAGAGTGGGCGCTGCCCTCGTGGCCCCAGTCATCGTCTCTGCCCCCCAGGTGAGGGGAGCCGTCCTCGGGGTAGCCTCTCCCGTCCTGGCCCCCTCCCCTTCGTTGGGGGCCGGTCCTAAACTGCTGGAAGTCCCTCCTGGATCCCTCCTCCTCCCTCCGGAGCCTGGGGAAGGGCCGATCGGGCTGCGGCTGGGGGCGAGGGGGGCACGGGAGCCCTTTGCCCCCTCGTCCCATCTCTCCTCGCCCCTCTCCTCTCTGGCGAAACCCCGGACGGTCCTGGGGGTGACCCGGGGAGAAGTTGTGCCCCCCCGCCGACTGCTCGTCCCGGTCGTATTGCCTGTCGCGCTCCCCTCTGGGACCGAATCCCGTGTCCGGCTCCTCGTCGTCCTGGCCGTAGCCTCTGTAGTCCATATCCCGGAAGTTGTGATCATTGGGAGTGTTGCCATAGCGACCCATCCGGTCACCACGGCCACCCCTACTGAGAACCAAAGACATTGAGGGGGATTTTTGTCACTAAAATGTTTTTATTACCTACATGGAACATAATGTACGATATTAGTAGATGCAGACTCACCGTCTCTCATAGTCCATACTGGTCCTCTGATTCTGCTCTGGTCTAATATGTTTCTGTCTTTCTCTTCGTTACAGCACTAGACATCCTTGATCCTAGAAAAACAACAGTCCTCTTACATGTATGTGAATGGAAAGGCAAATGATGGATGGGGTGATGAAGTACGGGCAATGTAAGGTAGAGGGAGAGAACACAGGCCATCCTTTGTGCAATGAAACAAAATAAGAACTTCTAAAGAAACTACTAAATAATGCATGCCTCTCTAAACATATAACTGTTAGCCGTTACGCGGCTGGTGAGAGCTTCTTGCGTGTGTGGTGCAGTTTGCACCGGAGATCTGTGATCACCTTACCGTAGAGGCAAAAAGAAAAAACGCAAATAGGCGTGTTAAGCTATTTGCGTCATTGTTGTACAAACTAAACCGCTACGTTTAGAGTTACACTCAGGCAGAGGTCATCGTGTAACGTTACTAATGGTTTCTCTATGCACACGTATACGTTAAATAAATGTGGACACACACACACACGACCATACCGTATGCAGCAATGACGAGTGGCGGTCATTCTCCGCTAGCTGTTAGCTACATGGGCAGAGCTCACTAGCTAACGTTAGCTAGCCTGCTTCCAGTCAGCCCGCACGACCTCATATGTTGCAAATACCATTACATTGGAAATGAAGGAAAACTTACCAATGCCACATTAATCTACATTCGTTCCCGAATTGACATGCAGGAGCACGGCTAAAGATGATAGTTATTATTCAGAGCAGCAACAACTAAAATGGCTACAGCCAGTCTTGTTTAGAGAGCAGGGGCGGGACCGATACTCTCGATTCGACCATTTGATTGGCCTGTATGGCTAGAGCACCCTTTTACAGCTACAATAATTGGACAATGTGAGATCGAAAAGGGCCCCCATAGATGTTGCTGATATGGAGCCTACGTGCATATCAGTTACTATAATTAACTAAATTTTAATATATTCTGCAAATGTCAATGATTTTGGTGGAAATATGTATCGAACGTGTGGTTGCGGTGCAATGAATGGGGCCACTATGAATTGAAAATGGGGGACCCTGATGTAAACAAGAGTCTTTCTCTGGTCTGCATCCCCTTAACAATTGTGTGTATTGAGCTGTACTGTATTGTACCCATTCTGCAATCTGTTAAATAAAGTTTTCATTCATTCAATGAAGACACGTATACTCAATAAAACCCTAATACCAGCTTTATTTGGAAAACAAAAACTGCAGAAATCCCAAGATGTCACAGTACAAAAAGTAACAGCCCCTGCAACCCCCCACCCCCCCCAACAACCTCCCGACTTTTCACCCTATGCTTGACCTTCAATTAACAATGAATACTATGGTTACAATTTTATCATCCAACTGACATAAGCTGATGAAAAACAGTAGGATTAAGAAAATGGTTAAAATATACTACGGAAATTAGAGACATTAACAATAAAGGTAATAATACAATAATGACAAATATGGATAAAAAGAGATGCAGGGGAGTCGAGTGAGAGGCAAAATGGAAATCAACATGTCATAAACATGTCCTTACAAGGCCTTGTAAGACATACAGTACATACTAGAATAATAATAATAAAAAAGAAAGAAAAAAAGAAACAGCCTACCTTCTTCTATCCTTAATGACTATACCACGTGACGTATCACTGAACCCACTGAGTGATTAACACAATCAAATTCATCTCTTGTATACACAGGAAAAACAAAAGGGTCCTAAAAACATAACGGTTTTGATTGTGCCTCTATATGTCTATGAAGTCTTCCGGTAAAGTACAAATATATTTTTTTAAGTTTCTTTGTCACTCGTAGTAAGCTGTTGATTCCAATACCCGTTTGAAACTATATACTGTGGCTTTCAGGGGTAACTTTGGCATGGGGGGAGGGGGGGGGGCATGGGTTAGGTGTCACACAACAGGCCTTTACATGCATACAGTACATAGACATGGAAAGAAATTAATCAACAAACGCAAACATACACATTCACTGCATGCAGACCCGGGTTGGAGTATGCACATACACACAAGCATACATACACGCACGCACAATAAGTAGATCATCAGGTGAGTAATTCAATATGGGGGTGGGGTGGGGGGCATCTTATACAATCTGGTTTAGGCAAACCCCCTGCATAGGGCCCGAGTCAGAACATGAGCCTGAAGAAACCAAGCCAATGATAAGGAGAAAGTGTTAACAAGGGTGGAGCATTAGGGCTGGGCGATATGGACCAAAAATCATATCTCAGTATTTTAGGCTGAATGGAAACACATAATATATATATATATATCTGTATTTTCCTACGAGGTGGGCTGAATGTTCTCTTGAGGCCTACTTGTTCTGACAAAGTCGTTTTATATACATGTATTTGATTTATTATTATAATTTTTTTACATTATCTAGACTCCGATATAGACATAATCTATGATCACATTCGGATACGCAAAAAAGTTAAATTTTACAGAAATTGGAATTGAGAACAAGCTGACTAAAGACCAATGAATTAGGCCTAATGAAGAACAAAGGAGAGTGTATAACTGAAGCCTTCCAAAATAGCAAAGTTGGAATATCCTAATAGTTTGGGCCAGTCCTACGTTAGACTGTGTGCTCGTTGACCAAGTTTCCAATCAAATGTTTATCGACGGACTCGGTTACAACCTAAATAGTCACTAAGTGATTACAACTAAAATAATAACGTTGCTTGTACAAGGCCATCTCCATCACTGGACATGCTCTCTTTCTCTCAAATCGGAGCGCAAATGAGCGCTACCGGGCCTGCACCGATTCACTCTCCAAAACTCCACTAAGGACTTTATGAGTAAAAGTTCATAATAGGCTACCAGTACTTAGTTTTCAAGTGTTGTGTGTCAAGGGACAACGTAAGTCAACTTTACGCTTACTGACCCGATTCAGACCTGCAAATCCACTGCGTCTATAAGGTTATCTCTATTTTAGCTTGGTGGATAAAGCACAGACAAACACACACATGCAGAGACACAGCAACGTTATGTTACTAACGTTAAGATTATTAGAAGCCTCAGCTCAGGCAGCCTGTCTGGCCATTAAAGTTGATCTGCTGCTGGAAAACTTTGAACTGGCAGTCAGTGATGAAGAAAAGTTAGCAAAATCACCCAATTTAAATATCTTCGACCAGCTCTCAATGTCAGCTTGCCAAGAGCAGACCACAGGCCCACCAACAACACAAGGCTTTACTCTTATCCTCCCTAAATGCTCCCAAATGACACATCTGAGTGTTCGTGGTTCTGCTGCTCACTCAATCTCTTAAATGCAAACCATCTCCAGATAATTGCTGTTTTGGACCGTGGCTGTCTCCTCCATGTTAAAGGGAACACTTGAGCGTGTGGGGGCGGGGGGCTGCGCGGAGAGTGCGAGAGGACAGATGCAAACACTGGCATAGCCTTTACGGAAGAAACGGGTTAAGCATTTTAACGCAAATCAAACTATATCGATATAAACGGTATTGACTCATCCTGTATATCTTGTTTGAAAATATATCGATAAAACCGTAAAAAGTCACTATACCGCCCAGCCCTATAGAGCATGGACCCTAAATATGATAAAGTAATACCCCATCCAGGTTATGAACCCCCCCCCCCCCACACACCCCCAATATCAACTATTCCTGACCATTGCTCTCAAGGCACTACATGTAGGCGATACTGTAAAAGATCCACTTAGACACTTAGGCCTATAATCTGTTCTATCATTTAGCTTTTGTCTCTCTCGCTGCATGTCCCCCATTGTCTTTGGCCTGGTAAGGACCTTTACTCACTCCCAATTCCATCATGGCACAGTTTCACCTCTCCTTTTCATCATTTGCCCAATTCCAAAACCACCCCTCCCCCCTCACACACACGCCCTTGCACACCTCTCTAGATCTGAAAGGGATCGATGAGGCTCAAATCGATATGGCACTTCATTTTAACGCTATAAAGCAAAGGCCACTGTGTAGACGCGTATCAAATTCCTTTCAGATCTGCTTGCGCGTGCAGAGGCGAGCAAAAGATTTTAAATTGGGCCCCCCCCCCCCCAATCTTTCCTGGCCCTCCCCAATACCCCTCCCCTACCTCAAGTCTCAATAAAAAGGGACAAGGGACAAAGCTGCCCCTATATCTGTGCTCAAGGGCAGCTCCTTAATTCACAGCCGGCCTATAAGAGACTGCAAACGGACCGCCTGTTACGCTTCTTGGCCTGGAGCGCTGCCCTGGTGGCCATCTCGAACACCTCCCTCACTCCATCTTTGGTTTTGGCAGAGCACTCGTGGTAGCCGGAGGCGCCGATGCGGCCCGCCATGTCTTTGGCCTCTTCCGGTTTCACCGGCTCCTACAGAGACAAACCAAAGGGAACAGTTACATCAGAGCTCCATGTGATAAATAATTGATTGATGCATCAAAAAGACGTGGAACTCAAATCCAATCGATCTGTAAAACTGGCATCAATGATCTTGCCAATCAAATTAAGAACAAACAAACTTTTAAACAGCCATTTTCTCAAAATGACATGCTCCCTTCACACAAAACACCTGCTTTTTTCCACCATAACTTGTATGTACTGCCACCAAAATCTATATGGTGCTGGCTAACATAAATAGCCAGTAATTTAGAGGCTTTTTTCTTCTTCTGACAATTCTATATATGGTTTAGATTAGATTCCAATTTATTGTCATTATACAGCACAAGTACAGTACAACGAAAATAAGTTTGGCATCCAACCAGAGTGCAAATGTAGCATTAAAGTGCAACAACAATATGCAGGTGATATATTGCTGTTGCACTTTACTGCTACATTTGCACTCTGGTTGGATGCTAAACTTATTTCCGTTGTACTGTACTTGTGCTGTATAATGACAATACATTGAATCTTATCTAAACCATATATAGAATTGTCAGAAAAAAAGAAAAAAAACTAAATAAAAAAATGTATATGAAAAAAACAAAATGCTATTGTAAAACATCGTTATTTTCTGCAGATTCACCACTGCCATAGGCTTCCATTGTATCTGAAAATGTGTTTTGATTGATTGAACATTTTATTAAGATTGCAGAATGGGTACAATACAGTACAGCTCAATACACACAATTGTTAAGGGGATGCAGACCAGAGAAAGACTTTTGTCTTGTTTACATCAGGGTCCCCCATTTTCAATTAATCATAACATATATGACATACAGGTAGACAGTACAGTCATCTAGACATTTATGACATACCAGATCTACAAATATACAGTACTGTTTATGAGTACAAAAATAGTCTAAAAAGAGAGTATATACATTTGAGGGGGAAGAAACTGTACATTGGAGGAGGTTGGGTAACTGTACATTGGAGTCAAGTCAAGAGTTTTAATTGTCACGGCATACAGGTATACAATGAAATGCGGCTGGTCTTGCCCGCGACGATGTGCAATACAGTGGTACAACATATAATAGAATCCAATAAAAATACAGTGGTACAACATATAATAGAATCCAATAAAAACAACAGTGCGATAAACAGGTAACATGGTGTGCCATCTCGGTATCTGTACATAGTATTTACAGAGCATATAGGACATGCTAGGTAGCTTTAGTAGTGCAATACACTGTTCCTGTTGTTTTACTAATTTAAAGTGGCCTTTCCTCTGGCCATAAGTGTGGCATGAGTGTTAAAGTGGCTGCTAGTGTGTGAGCGTGCTCAGCGTGCGTGTCTTGTGTGTGCTTGTGTGTGCTTGTGTGTGGATAGTTCAGTTTCTGTGTCTCTCAATGTTCATTGTTCAAGGCTCTGATGGCCTGGGGGAGGTGGTTTGGGGTTGGGTAGGTGGGGGGGAAAACTGTACATTGGAGGGGGTTGGGTTTGGATATTTACAGGGGCCAGTTTCGAATTGCAGTCTCCCGTAGGTGCTCTTTGAGAGTGGTTTTGAAGGTGGGTACTGGCTACTGGGTAGTGATTCACATTCCTTTACAGCTGTGGGTAGGGTGTCCCACATTGATGTGGCATAATTGCAAAACGTGTTTAGTCCCTTGTTTGAGCCGAATCTGGGGTTAACATGATTTGTGGAGCTCCCTCTGGTGTTGTGGTTGTGGTATTCACTGACCTTTGGGAAGTATGTCTTAAACACCACGTAAACCGGTGAAAGTCACTACGTCTGACTAAAATGCCACGCTAATCATCCGAGGTGCATTTACTTCCCCGAAATGCTGCTATATTGGGCAGAACATTTCAGAAAACAAGTGACAGACAGCATTTCAGTCAAACGTGACAACATCAGATGTTGGCATGGCATTTTAGTCAAACACGATGACACATTTTCAGATACACTGGAAGCAAAATGGCAGCGGTGAATCGGCAGAAAACAACTACCAAGTAAAAGATTATGAAAAAAAGAAAAGTGCGCCTTGCCTTTTTTTTGGATCATGGCAAGAATGACTTGGAATAATCACTTCAAAAGACTGGTATGGTCCTTTTCAGCCCCACCCAAACCCACGACAACAACAAACTAAATCAAACACACCCACCTGTTTCATCTTGGCGAGCTCTCGTCTAGTGTGCTCGTCGTTGCGCAGGTCCTTCTTGTTGCCCACGAGGATGATGGGAACATTTGGACAGAAGTGCTTCACTTCAGGTGTCCACTTCTCCGGGATGTTCTCTACAGGGGGAGGAGCCACACACAGAACACAGTGAGTCAATTAATCAGAAATTATAGGGGTTCAAGGGAACGTGTGCAGTGTCACAACGGACCGTCTCGAGCCGCGCCCTCTTTTCTTGATCCTCCTATCGCAAGTGACGCTTCCCTCCGACGAACAAAGTTTATCCGAAGGAAGCGACGGTTGAGATTGGAGGATAGAGAAAATAGGGCAGGGTTTGAGATGGTGCCCAACGGTTACCCAAACCGTCGGGACTAGGTTGTGATCGGAGAATCGGAAAAATAGGGCGGGTTTGAGATAGGTCCATTACCTAAACTGTCAGGACTGTCTACAGAGAAGCACATGAGGATGACGTCCGTGTCGGGGTAGGAAAGAGGCCTCAGTCTGTCATAGTCCTCCTGACCTGCTGTGTCCCACAACGCAAGCTCCACCTAGAGAGAGAGAGAGATGGATGAACACTCAGAAATATTACCCTACCAAAAGCATATTTGTGTTTTTAGAAACAATTTAACTTATAGCATAGAACTACATAGCAGTTCACGGCAGGCGAGGGGTTGACAGCAGAATGAAATTGATTAAATAAATAATTATTTTATAACTTTTAATAGATTAGTAAGAGGCCAGACAGGACAGTTTGACTAATATGCCTCCTCACTTGGCCTAAACATTGGAGGAAAATACATTTGGAAAAAGTGTCCAATATTACAAACATAGCTTGGGTGAGTTGACTACTTCTGTGTAGTCTTCTACTCGCATGGGAACCTTCATTATCTATTGACATTTTCAGAGCCCTAATTATGGATCCTCAGACCCCATCTTAGAACCACTGCCTTAAGATGGTGGTAACTGGTGAACCCAACATCTAATATGCTCAACCGCATAGTATGAGGTTGGGAGAAAGAAAATACCATAGACCAAAAAACAAACGCTCGCCAATCAAGCACGACTGAATGTAAAGACGTGAAAATATATTGTTGGCTTTGTTATTACAACACCTTGGCGCGAAGTTGGAATATTCAAGTGCAATGTTTATAATGCCAGCATTGTCAGCATAGGTCTTTTCCTCAAACAGAGCTACGTAATCTGTGATGTGACTGCATTTGCAGGTGACTTGCCATGCCAAAATAAGTGACCCGACAGGTAACTTCAATTAGGGGAAACCCATAGGAAACCCTTATTTGAAGTCATGTCAGAGATTATGAGTTTCTTCGTCAAATGTATATACTCTCTTTTTTAGACTATTCTTGTATCAAAAACAGTACTGTATTTGTAAATCTGGTATGTCATAAATGTATAGATGTAGCAGTACTGTATGTCATGTATGTATACGTTATGATGAATTGAAAATGGGGGACCCTGATGTAAACAAGACGAAAGTCTCTCTGGTCTGCATCCCCTTAACAATTGTGTGTATTGAGCTGTACTGTATTGTACCCATTCTGCAATCTGTTAATACAATTGTCAATCAATCAATCAATTACATAGCTCGGTTTGAGAAAAAGCCACACGCAAACTGAGCTTTGATTATAAACATTGCAAGTTTACAAACGATTGAATATGGCAAATTCGCACGACCAAGGTATTGTAATAACAAATCCAACAAAGTAATAATTCTTTAAATGAAATTGAGTTGGCCGATTGGCAAGCATTTATTGTTACCTAGCCCATGGTATTTACTCCCAACCTCGTACTTTGATGGTTGAGCATATTAGAGGTTGAGTTTACCAGCTAAGAATACTGATGCTTACCTGCTTGCTATCCACCTCAATGTCTGCCACATAGTTCTCAAACACAGTGGGGACATAGACTTCGGGGAACTGGTCCTTGCTGAAGACGATGAGCAGACAGGTCTTACCACACGCACCATCCCCAACTATCACCAGCTTCTTCCTGATGGCTGCCATCTACAAAAGGACAGGGCAAAACAAAAGGATATTATTATACGGTTGTTCGGCCATCGAGCGGTACACAGCGTTACCGTTTTAAATCAAGACGGTGAGCCTAGCATTAAGGTTACCAAAAAATATGGTAAACCACTGAAACAACCCCGGAATGGAGCAGAGTGGCCAGCGGCGCGGTCTATGTGCTGGAATGATAATGCTGAGCAGTTCCTCCAGTGAGGCGCAGCAGATTCACATCATAAATATTTGTCAACTCCACTTTTATCCTAGCGGATCAACTGCATTTGAGTTAATATATGAAATGTACACAACCATAGCCGGCCAAGCGGATACATGGCCGGGCAAATAAGAGTATAATAGCTATAGCACAACGATTGTAAACACGGAACATTCCGTGGTGTGTTCTTCCCATTCCTATCTCTGTAGTCTGGGCCTGTCAAACCAGCTAGCTGGCGTTAGCAAGTCAGCTAGCGATGCTTTTTTACGCTGCGGATTACGGACATCTTTCAATATTCTTTCTCACAAAAGTACACGACGTCCCCGATATACTGATATAATACCTCTGTATCTGTCAAATGGATCGATTTAAAGTTGTAAAGCTGTCGCTAAGTACATTTACCGTTTGATGTTTCTGTGTCCGCCTTTCTCCTCTTCCTGACCGACAAATAAACTCCGCCTACTTCTCTGACGTCATGTGCGCAGTGAGGACGTCCACAGATGGGTAGTGGCATCTTTGGCTCAGAGACTGGTGGCGTGGTTTTGATTGATTGATTGAAAAGTTTATTAACAGATTGCAGAATGGGTACAGTACAGTACAGCTCAATACATACAATTGTTAAGGGGATGCAGACCAGAGAAAGACTTTCGTCTTGTTTACATCAGGGTCCCCCATTTTCAATTCATCATAACATATATGACATACATGACATACAGATAGACAGTACTGCTACATCTATACATTTATGACATATCAGATTTGAAAATACAGTACTGTTTGTGATACAAAAGTGTCCAGAAAAAGAGTGTATATACATTTGGCGTAGAAACTGTACATTGGAGGAGGTTGGGTGGGGTGGTGGGTGAGGGCTGTACATTGGAGGTGGGGGGGGGGGGTTGGGGGTTGGGTAGGGGACACACACTTTACACTGTACATTGGAATACTGACAAAGCCTTACTTGGTCATTTACTGTACAACTAGGTTAGGACATTTCTAGGGGCCAGTTTCGAATTGCAGTCTCACGTAGGTGTTTTTTGAGAGTGTTTTTGAAAGTGGGTAGTGATTCACATTCCTTTACAGCTTTAGGTAGGGCGTTCCACATTGATGTGGCATAATTGCGAAACGTGTTTAGTCCCTTGTTTGAGCCGAATCTGGGTTTTACATGATTTGTGGAGCTCCCTCTGGTGTTGTGATCGTGGTATTCACTGACCTTTGGGAAGTATTTTGACATGTACATGGGTACCTTGGTCGCGTAGTGTATCTTGTAGACCAGGCCCATTGCAAGTTGCTGTACTCTGTCGTCTACTCTAAGCCATCCTAGGTTGTCAAAGTGGGCAGGGGTGAGGTGGGTTCTAGGAGTCAGGTCAAGCAGTAGTCTGACTAGCTTGTTTTGAGATGTTTGTAATTTGTTTTTTAGTGCCTGTTACAAAGGGTCAGATTAAACCGAATATATATATCTATTGCCTGAGATCCCATGGATAATATTTGTATATCGTTTGATATCCCCTGTATATTCTTTGTACAATATGCACGGAATATCCCTTTAGTCTACAGGACAGACCATAATATTTCGTTCCCCTATTGGAAGCGATCCCCTGGCGCCAGGTACCGAGTAAAGCCCTACCCCCTCGAGCTGACTTGAAAGCTACCGCCGGGACTTGCCCAGGCATGCCCGCTTTCGCCCACGGCTACGAGACCGAGAGGCGACAGAAATGAGATAGGTACTATTTGTTCACGGTACATATATATATGGCGCAAGAAATGTAGAACCCCCCCTTGCAGTTCCTTTTCAGTTCGCCTTCAGTTCAGTCTGGTTCAGTTACCGAGTAAAGCCTTACCCACTACGCAACGTGCGGTATAGCAGGGCTCGCATTGCCCAAGATATAGTCTCGTGTTATCCTAAATACGTCTGTTTGTCGTATCGTTCTCTATTCATTAGTAAACCTTCATTACGAGTCAAAGACCACGTGAAGTGGGTAATTGTGTGTCTATAATAGAGCACTTATTGCCGCGTGCTAATAGTATAGTAACATCAAGGCCAACCGTGCATTACCGCACCGGAGGATTTACACCGGAGCAGCAGCAGCACCACAGGGGATTTACACCCCACCGGCAGTGCCACTCTCCGGGCAAGGATTATTAGTCTTCATTGCTTTGACCAAGCTGCTGGAACAGAGAACCGCCTACCCCACTGCTACTGTGGGATCTATACCTGCCCGTGAGACCATCACTCAAGCCTGTCTCTGTCGTAACAGAGGCTCGACGGCTCTCATCTGCGCGGAGCGCACCCTGGGATCACCACTGCTTTCCCCGCTGCTCCAGGGGACATCGCCCCCGTGAACCATTGACTTGCCTAGAGCTTTGCCTCCCTCTGCTGGCTTACAACCGGTAGTACCCCCTATCCCAGAATAACCATAGAGATAATCCTTAATATGCACTATTGATTTACCTGCACATTCTATTTGCCTTATAAGCGCAACTAAGTAATGTAACAATATTCCCTTTTATGTAATAAATATTCTAACCGAGTATTTTGTGTGGAAAACCTGTTATTGTTGGAGTGTTCTAATCTAATAATACCTATGTACAGTATTGGCCAGAAGTACATAGACGGTAGTGATTAATGATATCAGTACTTGATTAATACAGTCAGGGAATTGTACCCCTCAGTTACAATTGGTCCTTCGATAGCCGAGATAATAATTAGCGTAATATTAATATAATATTAATATGGAATTGGCCGATGACGAACACTCCACAAACGGTTCTCCTAAGCTAGATCGCCCGCAGCGCAGACGACAGCCACCTCCCTACCTAGAGGCATACTCTGTCAGTCCAATACCTAGCTTTAAAGGGAAGTTAAACGCGGAGAAAGTAGAAAGTAAAATTATGTCCGACCCTAACAACCAGGTTACCCCGACCACAGAGGCCCTAGTGGGTGCTAATGTAACTGACCAAGCTCACGGTGGGGACCAGGAGGGAACTGACACGACTTTACCCCCAGACACTACCCAAGAAGTAGTCCCCGACCAGCCCCGGGAGGAAGACAACCCTAAAGAGACGCGCACCCAGGAGACGGATCTCCGCGGTACGCAACCGGAGAACGGATCTCCAACCAGTACTGCCGGGAGCCGATCGCCCCGAACGGCGTCTTCCCCCAGCGAGGCGGACAAGATGCTGGCGCAAGCACTCATCGCCACCCTGGCAGCCTCCACCGAACGCGATCGACTTCAAGCGCAACAGACGTGCGAGCGCGAACATTACGCAGGTGAGCGAGAGCGCTTCCAGGCGCAACAAAGGAGCGAGGACGACCGAATAAGACTGGAGACCAGACGCCTCCAGACAGAAGAGAACATCGAGAGAAGCCGCGCCGACGTCGCAAATGCACAGCTCCACGCCGCCCATGCCAGCGCCAATGCCCAGCGTGACGTCGCCAACGCACAGCGCGACGCTGCCCAGACCAGCGCCAACGCCCAGCGCGACGTCGCCAATGCGCAGCGCGCCGCCGCCAATGCCCAGCGCGAAGCAGCGCGCGACGCAGCCCATGCCCGGCGCGAGGCAGAGCGCGACCGGATGCAGGCGGAGCTGATGGACAAACTGGTTGCCATGGCGACACCCCCTCACTCCGCACGGAGCTCTCAGAGGTCGTCAAGACATGGGTCTAGGACACATTCCCCTACCCGACGACCCCGCCTACAGGAGGATCCTGTCCACGTCTCCGAACCCCGCCTACAGGAGGAGCCTGTCCACGTCTCCGAACCCCCTCCCCAGCCGGTCCATACGAGACCTAGCAATCGGGGTACAGAACCGGACCACGCCGAGAGACTGAACAGACGACTCCAGGTCCTAGCAGAGGGAGATGAGGAGGAAGAGGAGGAGTGTCAAGCCGACCAGCAGCAACGTGCTCTGGCCCAGGAGGCCCAGTACAGCCCCGACCCGCAGCGACGTACTCAGGACCAGGAGGTCCAGTACAGCCCAGAAGTCAGCCCCGAGGCCCTGCGCTACAAACCCCCGACTCAACTCACGGGTGAGTTTGACGCACCGCCAGCCCCGAGGAACAGCACCTGGGTACCCGACCTTCGGTACCCACCAAGTACCAGCCCAAGACGACACGCCAGAGGAGACTCGCCTAGGAGGCCTCTCCCCCAACGCTCACCGATGTGCCAGTCATCCATGACATCATACATTGGCACACCGACGATTCCAAACTTCATCCATGAGAATCGAGCACAGTACACGGAGCTCCGGATGTGCTTAGAGACAATGCTGGTGGATGTCGCTGATGAACGCCACAAGTATGCAATATTACTCCAGCACCTGAAAGTGCCCCGAGCGCACAACATAGCGCTAGCCTATGCCACCTCTTCGACACCATACACAGCGGCCCTTGCAGCGCTGGACCAGAGATATGGACGTATATGGGATTACGTAATAGAAGAGATAAGGCATATTGACCGCCTACCCCCAGCCACAGACAATCGCTCACTAGACGACCTGTCAATCAAAGTGCAGTCCCTAGTGGGGATGCTGGGAGCGCAACGGGAGAAGGGCAGGCATGAGCTATACGCCAACTCTAACGTTGAGAGGATTTTGGAGAAGCTGCCACCCGCAAGACAGGAGCGCTTTCGGCGGCAGAGGGACTACCGCGACCCCGACGGCCCCGAGCCATCCCTCCTTGATCTGGCCGACTTCCTGGCGAGAGAGGTCAGCAGCTTACGACTGGACACCTTCGGGCGGAGCACGCCAAGCTCCAGAGAGGGACCCAGGAGAATAAATGATGGAAGAAGATCGGTGACTGTCATGCACCAATCAGAGTCAGTACCGCAGCACTCCAACCACAACACCCCCTCGACGAAAGAGGACCAGTGGAAGATTGAGTGCCAGTACTGTGCGGGAGAACATCGGCTCCACCAGTGCGAGGATTTCAAGAAGCTGACCACGGATGACGTGAGCCAGTGGGTCAAGGACCACCGCCGCTGCTTCCGCTGCGCGCGCAGCCACCTAGCAGCTGAGTGCCACCTGAAGAAAAAGTGCAGCAGGTGCGGTGGCACCCACCTGGAGGTCCTGCACGACATCAACAAGCGTCACCCAGGACAACAGAGTGGGCCCGTCGCGGTCATGTACCACGCCGAGGCGGTGGCACCAGAACCAAAGTTCCACCAGACCGCTCCCTTCTGTCCCGACTGCTACGGCAGACACTGGCGGACAAGGTGCGACTCGTACCACATAGAGTCTACGTCACCACCCACAGGAGTGCTCCACATTGACCAGCACAGCGAGACCCCCCGAGTGCTCCTCAAAGTGGTCAGAGTGCTCCTGAGCCACGGGGACAAAGTCATGGACACTTACGCCGTCCTTGATGACGGGTCAGAGAAGACCCTTCTGCTCGCGTCCGCTGCGGCCCAGCTGGGACTGCGGGGGAGCGAGAACCAAATGACGATTCGGACAATAAGAAGAGACTTAAAGACGATAAAGGGCGAGAATGTCTCCTTCACTATCGCAGCAAGCGGGCAGCCAGAGCGACGCTACAAGATCACAAATGCTTTCACCAGCCAAGAAATAGGACTATCACAGTACACCTACCCCATCCCACAGCTGATGGATAAATATGTGCACCTGAGTCAACTACCTATCCCGCTCATAGACGGCGCCACTCCGACCCTGCTGATAGGCTCCGACCATGCAGACCTCATCGTCCCGATAGACCGGGTCCATACCGGAACCCGAGGCTGTCCTGCAGCAGTCGAGACCCGCCTAGGATGGACATTGCAAGGCCCCCTCGCTAAATCTCTCAACCGAACAGCAGCCACTAGCTGCCTACACACAGAGGCGAGCGACACCGGCCTCTCCCCCATACAGCAGAGGCTATTGACATTAAGCGAGAGGCCCGTGAGAGAACCGTGGGTACCAGAGGGAGTTCGGAACTCCACCCCCCTCAGCTGCGCTTCAGACGTAGCTGACCTCGAACCCAGCACCCCAAGCGACTCCTTGACGGGGCGGCCGGGACCGGCCCCTCCTCACACGGGGTACAGAGCGAACAAGAGAACCAGACGGAGGAGGAGAAAGCACAGCCAAGCCAAGATCAAAGCAGTCTCAGGCCCGCTTCCTCCTAAGCCCCCCTTCATCCCGTCCAGTCGTCATGACCATAGACCAGTCACTGCCCCGAGCTGCGTGGCCGGCCGGCCGCGTAAGCAAAGTGACCACTGGTGCCGACGGAAAGGTCAGAGTGGCAGAAGTGCTCGGCCAAGGGCGGATCTACAACCGACCCGTGGCGAGGCTGATAGAGTCGCCAAGGCTCCCCGACTCGCCTAATGACGACCATGACCCCTGACTTGTGAACTGCCCGACCCCTCACAGACATTGAGTAGTGGACAGTGCGGTTAATCTGTCCCTGCTTAGCTAATTAGGTGGGACTAATTAGGGGGCGGCTGTTACAAAGGGTCAGATTAAACCGAATATATATATATCTATTGCCTGAGATCCCATGGATAATATTTGTATATCGTTTGATATCCCCTGTATATTCTTTGTACAATATGCACGGAATATCCCTTTAGTCTACAGGACAGACCATAATATTTCGTTCCCCTATTGGAAGCGATCCCCTGGCGCCAGGTACCGAGTAAAGCCCTACCCCCTCGAGCTGACTTGAAAGCTACCGCCGGGACTTGCCCAGGCATGCCCGCTTTCGCCCACGGCTACGAGACCGAGAGGCGACAGAAATGAGATAGGTACTATTTGTTCACGGTACATATATATATGGCGCAAGAAATGTAGAACCCCCCCTTGCAGTTCCTTTTCAGTTCGCCTTCAGTTCAGTCTGGTTCAGTTACCGAGTAAAGCCTTACCCACTACGCAACGTGCGGTATAGCAGGGCTCGCATTGCCCAAGATATAGTCTCGTGTTATCCTAAATACGTCTGTTTGTCGTATCGTTCTCTATTCATTAGTAAACCTTCATTACGAGTCAAAGACCACGTGAAGTGGGTAATTGTGTGTCTATAATAGAGCACTTATTGCCGCGTGCTAATAGTATAGTAACATCAAGGCCAACCGTGCATTACCGCACCGGAGGATTTACACCGGAGCAGCAGCAGCACCACGGGGGATTTACACCCCACCGGCAGTGCCACTCTCCGGGCAAGGATTATTAGTCTTCATTGCTTTGACCAAGCTGCTGGAACAGAGAACCGCCTACCCCACTGCTACTGTGGGATCTATACCTGCCCGTGAGACCATCACTCAAGCCTGTCTCTGTCGTAACATAGGCTCGACGGCTCTCATCTGCGCGGAGCGCACCCTGGGATCACCACTGCTTTCCCCGCTGCTCCAGGGGACATCGCCCCCGTGAACCATTGACTTGCCTAGAGCTTTGCCTCCCTCTGCTGGCTTACAACCGGTAGTACCCCCTATCCCAGAATAACCATAGAGATAATCCTTAATATGCACTATTGATTTACCTGCACATTCTATTTGCCTTATAAGCGCAACTAAGTAATGTAACAATATTCCCTTTTATGTAATAAATATTCTAACCGAGTATTTTGTGTGGAAAACCTGTTATTGTTGGAGTGTTCTAATCTAATAATACCTATGTACAGTATTGGCCAGAAGTACATAGACGGTAGTGATTAATGATATCAGTACTTGATTAATACAGTCAGGGAATTGTACCCCTCAGTTACAGTGCCTTTGAGGTGCTTTGGTACCATGAGGTGCAAGCATAGTCGTAGTACCCTTGAATGAGTGCTCCTGCTAGAGTCTTCAGGTTTCTTGTTTACCAGAGAGGAGATCCGGTACAAGAATCGCGTTCGTTGGTTGACTTTTTTTATTACATTGGATGCCATTTTGTCACAGGAAAGATTAGCCTCTAGGATGGAACCCAGGTAGGTAATTTCATCTTTCCTTGTGATAATATTGTCACCCACTGTAACCGAGTCTTGCTCAGTTTGTTATTTGAACCGAAGAGAATGGACTCTGTTTTGCCCATGTGTAATGATAGTTTGTTGTCGGCGAGCCATATGCAGATTTTGCCTAGTTCCGAGCTGAGGGCTTTTTCAACCTCTAACTTGTTCTTGTCAGAGACCAGCAGGGCTGAGTCGTCCGCAAACAGGAACAAGTTGCAGTCACAAGCTGACGACATGTCATTTGCATAAATTAGGAATAGTAGCGGTCCTAGTATGCTTCCTTGTGGAACACCACAGCTCTGGTGGTGTCACAGTGGTGGTATATCAAATACCACTGATTCTTGAGAGTCGGGACAAAACACTTTTTAAATATTATATTTTGAGAATACACACTATATTGATTAGAGTTATATATTCATGTAGACAAAGGTCTGAGCTATTTAACCATGTAAAGGTGCGGGCTCTACATAGAAAAACATTTTCAACAAATTCACATGTTTCCCTTTGAAACTTGATTTGTTTTAACTCCGTCAGACACACAAAGTGACAAAAAAGTATATAATTCTAATTATTCCAGTCCAACAAGAATATAAAGTTCTGAAGTATGTTGTAATAGTGTTTAGTTACTCTGGTATGCAATACAATATAATATATACACCTGTAATTTCACACTATTCTGAAAACCCAGTTAGAAATATTTGCATTTTCAAACTTTGTTTTTAATTTTGATATGATAAAAAAAATATCATTAAGTAAATAAGACACAATAGGATGAAGATCTAACGCTCCTTTATTACTTAAACAACATAAACTGAAGAAGGAATTTGTATTTTCCCCAAAATTAACAAAAATAAACATCTGACAGTGTTGACAAAGATCTGACGGTGTTGACGAGAAACTGACGGAGTTGACAAAATTGGATTTGCATCTCTGATAAATTTTTTAAACAGATGGAAGTGACAATAATAAGAAATACTAACTCCTTGTCTTATACTGAACATTTTGTTAACTCAATTGTAATAAACAACAAACTTTACATACACCGTTTCTAACTATTACAAAAATGCACCGTTTCCAACAACAAAAACAGTAATGGAGACCAGGACGCCTGAATACTTTCGACAACAAATGTTTGTTTCCGCGTCTCTGATTGGCCACGCACGTTTCTGGTCATGTGACATGTGCGCCAATCGTGGGACCGCAAGTTTCTACACTGGTTAAGCTTAGGCGCTCTTTCGAAGTTGGTTAAAGTTAGAGTTTGTCTTAGAGCATGGCGATAGAACGCCTGCCCTGATTCTCAAGTTCTTTCGACGGTTAAGCTTAGGCACTCTTTCGAAGTTGGTTAAGGTTAGAGTTTGTCTTAGAGCATGGCGATAGAACGCCAGGTAGTTTGCAGGCTGTTAGACCCGGAAATAGGCGCAGAACTTGCTGTCCCACGATTGGCACACATGTCACATGACCTGGCCAATCAGAGCGCAAAACTCGAACGCAGAAACAAACATTTGTTGTCGAAAGTATACACGCAACCAGAACCCCTTATTCTCGTCCCTGTTTTCATCTACCTCTTCTACACCACTTCCTGATCTCCACTTTCTCACCCACTTCTCCTCTTCCTTTCCTTCTGCATTTCTGATTAGTTTCACTATGATGTCTTGAACTGGGCAGAAACAGACATCCTTCTTGCCACGTTTGGGCTGAACCTTTTCTGTTGGACCATGGGGATGCAGAAATTCCACTTTCACATCTTGTTGCTCATTATCCACATCGATGGTCTTGGCTATAGCCACCAGTGGTCATCATATACTACTGCTAACTAGTCTCCATTACTAAGGCTGCTAACAGTCATTACTGTCACCATACCCTCAGGACCTTTCAAAGGTTCTTCGTCCAACTCCTCCATTACATCTTCCATCTCCATACCCTCTTCCATCTCATTTTCCATCTCCTCCCACAACATGGCCAGAGGTCTCTTCTTCCTTGCCCTCCGTGTATCACTCTGCTGTTCTCCTGGGTTGCCATGGTAATAGGAGGTAGCTGGGCAGAAGCACTGGCAATCCAACATCTCGCTGCAAAAGCAGGATAGTTGTCTGTGGTGGATCCTGTCCTTATGTGCGATGATCTGGTGTATTTGTCTTGTTGAGGGAACCGGTTTGAGAGGATTCATGAGAAGTGTGTCGTATCTTTGCATGTCTTCTTCCACAATGTGATACAGCTGAACACCATTCAGACTGTTTGAGACCTTTTTGAAGAATATGTGTCCATCCGTCACATCATTTCCTCTCAGGACCAGGTTGTCAACTGTTCTTTTTACTGTTCCGCCAATGCCGTCTGGTGCGCCCTTACCATGAGAAGTGGGGAAGAAGTTCCACGTTGTCCTTTCAAACCACAGTGTAGGTGGGATACCAGACAGAAGAAAAAACTTCTTCTTGTTCTTGTTTGTTCTTGTTTACTTGGACCATCAGACCAAAAGTGCACAGTGGTAACCTGTGGATATTTTGTCTTGATATCTTTTAGGACTGGATCCATTTGTGTCCAGATTGCCGCAGCATCCTGTCTCTTTGACTCTGACAGTGTGCAAAACCCTGCCTTTCCACCCTTAGTGTAATACATTCCGGTATGGAGTGTTATCTGTGGCAGATTTTGTCCGAAATGGCAGGCCTGAACTTCAGCTTTATATTTGAATTTCCAGGATTCTGAAAAGTCAACATGGACGATTGCTGTACTTTCATCACAGGACTCAATTGTGTTGCTGTATTCTTTTGACTGGTTTCGCACTGAACACACGTGTTGTGGTTTCCTTTCTGAGTTTTTGCTCATAGAGTTTGATGAGCTCTGAAAGGCTGCCTCGGTGTTCGACGAGCTTAGTGTTGATGTCGATTCCATTGTGTGTCTTCTGTGTCATATGATGAATTGAAAATGGATGACCCTGATGAAAACAAGACGAAAGTCTTTCTCAGGTCTGCATCCTCTTAACAATTGTATGTATTGAGCTGTACTGTACTGTACCCATTCTACAATCTGTTAATAAACTTTTCAATCAATCAATTCAATCAATCAATCAATTCTTGAACTCTCTCCCACTGCGTCCATTGAACATCGATTTTGTCTTGCTCTTGGGTTGTAACTGTACCTTTGTTTAGAAATTGTGAGCAGGCGCAAAGAAGGCAGGCATCACTTGCTGGAGAGCAACAAACTAATTGAAAACTGTCATCCAGTTTGTTTGACTTCACAACACCAGACATTTTAAGGACCTTGAGCATTAAGCATGCATTTTCATGTATTTGACAGACATGTCTTCCGATCAGATGCTTTTGGTGCTGTGACATAGAAGGGCCTCAGAGCACAGAATGAAGAATAGCTCAGCTTTACAGTGGGATTCTTAATCTGGAATTCAGTGTGGAGGTTGAGCATAGAGTCTGGCAGGATCATTCTCTGCCGCTTGATCTTGTTCCTGGTGATTGTGTCAGTCTTATCCGTCGTCACACGTGCAGAGTTCAGGAAGAAATCCTGAACAGTCTGTGTTATACCCTGTATGAATGTTGGCTTTTTCTGAGGCTGCTCCTTTTCTCTCATTAACTTGTAGGTTAACCCAAACTCTTTCATTTCTTGAAGAAGACGATACTTTTTAAGAATCGTGCCTGATGACACACTCAGTGCTGGTTTTTGGAGCCGTGGGCCAGGAGTTTGTTTGTTTGTCCTCAGCTCTCTTCTGGGGATGTTGTAGAATAGAAGGGCCTTTTGGATTTTCGGATTCCTTACTTTGCTTCCTGATAGCATCTTCTTTGTTTCCGTGCCTGGAGAGTCCAGTGGTGATGTATTTGTAGCCTTTTTTCTGCACATTATTGTTTTTATCAGGTTGTTTCGTTGCTTTGTTACATTTGTAATCTTCTCTTTCATAGTTTTTATTTCTCTTGAATGCCTTTTTCGCGTTTTACTTTCTTGCTTTTCCTGTCTGAGACTCCCTGCACTGTCTGGCATTGTTATCTAGAATATTCTGATCTGATTTTTATCTGATCCTGATTTTTCTTGAACTCTACACTTGTGACAACTGATAAGATTGAGACAACTGACTAGCAAAATATTATCCTGTTGATCACTCCATACCATAATGTATTACACTATGGATGGAAAGAGTCAGATAAAGGATGATGCAGCAATCTACAGTAGACACACATGGACCAGTCCTATATTAAGAATTATTATAAATATATTAAGATGAAATATCCACAGTTTAGTAAACAGTATAAGAACAAGAATAACTGTTTTCTTCTGTCTTGTATCCCTACTGGGATATGAAAGGGCAACATGGAACTCCTTCCCTGCTATAAGAGGCAAGAGTGTAGATGTTTGGTAGTGAAAACTACACACTGCACCATTATGATTTTACATCAATAAATCAACCACGTAGACAAGTGATATATTTATATTTATGTATTAACACGTGTATGTATAGAGCATGTGCTGGGAAAGTAAGACAATTATTCAATAAGCAGACCACAGCCTGCCCATGCTCTAAAAGTCAGAGGTGTATTGTAATGCATGCTATTATGCACAATTCTGTGCAGATAAAATTCTGAAATAACATTTAAATCCTTTACCATGTTCGAAAATAGTATAATAATAGCATATATATGAGGTTCAAGTTCAAGTTTCTTTAATAGTTGTCATACAGAAGTACAGAATACTTTTATACAAAATGCTTCTTACTGTTACGCTCCAGAGACTGTGCAAGACAAGATAAGTATGAAATAAAATAACATAGTATAGCATGTAAATTAGAAGTAAAAAATGAGGTCACAGTGTTCAGTATAGACATATGTACAATGTTCTATGCAGAATAGACGTAACTGAGTTACCATATAACAATATACTATGCAGTGTACTAATATACAATACTATATAGTGCAAAGCAGAAATGGGATGAGGTACAATTTAGGTACAATTTACAGTAGGTGTACGAGTTGTAGTGCAAATCCTTTATCAATAAATTTAAAGTGTGTTTGTGTGATCTAAAGTGTGGAGTGTGGGTGCTGCAGTGTGTTGTTTGTTTAAGTGAGTGTGTGCGTGTGGGTGTGTGTGCTGTGTGCATTTGATGGTTGTTGCATAGTGTTTATTGTTCGTTGAGCAGCCTGATGGCCTGGGGATAGAAGCTTCTTCTGAGTCTTTCTGTGCTCGCCTTAAGACTCCGGTATCGCTTGCCTGACCGCAGCAGTTCAAAGAGGCAGTTGTTCGGGTGGCTGGAGTCCTTGATGATTCTCTTCGCCTTCCCCCTGCACCGCTTGTTGTAAATGTTCTGGAGGGTGGGAAGCCCCCCTCCAATTGTGCGTTCGGCTGAACGTGTCACTCTTTGTAGTCTGCTACGGTCTTGTGCAGTGCTATTCCCAAACCAGGAGGTGATGTTGCCAGTCAGGATGCTCTCTATTGTACATGAGTAGAAGTTCCTAAGGATCTTCTGACTGACTTGGAACTTCCTTAGGCGCCTGAGGAAGTAGAGGCGTTGTCGTGCCTTCTTCACAACACTGTCAATGTGTGTGGTCCATGTCAAGTCCTCGGATATGTGGGCTCCGAGGTACTTGAAACTGTTCACTCTCTCAACCGGTGCCCCGTCGATGTTGAGGGGGCTGTAGTCCTTGACCCCCGACCTCCTGAAGTCCACAATCATCTCTTTTGTTTTGCTGACGTTCAGGGAGAGGCAGTTTTCCTGACACCACTGTGACAGATTCTCTACCTCTTCCAGGTAGGCCCTCTCGTCGTTGTTATTGATGGATTTGTCAACTCCGTCAGACACAAAATCTGATGGAGTTGATGTCTGACGGAGTTGACAAAAGGGCACACATTGTCCCTCCAAGCCTGTATTGTGCACTGCAGCTAGCTAGTTTTTTGGCAGTTGCTAGCTGTCTTAATCTCACTGAAACACTTAAATTCAATCCTTATCCACTATTGTTTTTAAAAAATATAATAACGAAGAGATGGTGTTGACATGTTCCAGCTGTGACCATAGGAATATTGACATTGTTTGTCTAAAATATCAAAAAGTATCAAATTTACCAGACCATGTGTGGTAGTGTTGCATTCACCACAGGCAGGGAAAGCGTGAACACTTAAGGTAACTAACTTGCGTTCAGCGTTTCTCTGATTGGCCACGACGCCCACGTGACCGTGCGCTAGCACGCCCCCTTATCCACGCCTGCCGCTCTGACTCTGTGTTGCAGCGCGCGGCAGAGCAGCAGTGTTCTCGCCTTCCTCAATTAATATTTACCCGGTGGCTACAACAACACACAGTGACTGCATGTAGTCACTGTGTGTTGTTGTAGCAAACCAATTACATAATCCAACATATGTGTAAAGGCACAACATATTCCAGTTAACGGTATCTTTTTTTAATGAGTCGTACGGTGTAGTCAATACTTCCATGCGTATAAATTGAGGAAGGCGAGAACACTCTGCCGCTCTGCAACACACAGTCAGAGCGGCAGAGGTTTTTCAAGCTTTTTTGCACTGGTCAATAATGTGACCCTTGCTGAGGACAAGAAAATTAACATGGGAGCTTCTAACCACAGATTATACATTTAAACAAATATCCCCCCGAAAACAAATATATGTGCTAAAACATATCAGTATACACAATACCTTTAGATTGAACTTTGTGAGTATGTCAATCATTATTAATTAATTTATTTTTGATATAAATTAGACTTTTCTATGTAGGACATGTTTTGTCCCGACTCAAGAATCAGTGATACATGAACATTTATCAATCATAATAATCATCATGTTAGGGTTTGTAACCGACCTCAAACGCAACGGCACAGAGAGAGTTGTTCAGAGTTAGCCAAAGCAAGGGCGTATTTATTTCCAGAGTTACAAGATGGAATGAAGTTGAGCAACCGAACAAACGGGGAATCTGGCATGTGAAGATTGTTGCGGCTCTGCAGATACTCCCAGTAGGTGGTGGTGAGGAATTGGCTTGTGACGTCTGAAGCGGCTCTGCAGATCCTCCCAGCTTTCACTCCCGGTGGAAACGGAGAGAGAGAGAAATCAGAGTTAGCCCAGCGCACAACAGAAGCAGAGAGGTGACTGATCCAGTATACATCCAAGTGACTTGATCTTCGGTGTACCACACACAAGTTAGCAGAGTCCAGAGAAAAAACAATACGGTAATCCAAAGTGTAAATCCAACACAAAAATAGGTGAGAACAGTACAAAACAAAAACGGGATCTCTTCGGTGTTTCACAAACACACAAAAAACTGATGATCCAAAAAGACTGTTTCCAAAAACTCACCAGAGCGCAACGCGTAAAGCGGGCAGATAACGAGGCGTAGCTCCGAACGGGGAACCAGGTTCTCCACAGCAGTTCTCCACAAAAGATCCTGGAGAGCAAAACAACAGCAACAGCGACGGGGAAAGCAGGTATATGCAGGTGTAATTCAGAACAGTAGTACACAAAACGACCCGGCATCGAATGACAGAAGGTCAGAGTATATGAAGCCTCTGGGGCGCTGATTAGAACACACATCAGGTGTTGGATGGCAATTGATACTTGACTTAGAAGTGTGCGTTCGGCAACGGACCAATCACAGAATCCTCACAGTACCTTAAAGGAACGGAGCGTGTGGCCGGGAACGGACCAATCATCACAGTACTTTAGGAAGCCTGTGGTGGGGAAAGAACCAATCCTCACAGTACCCCCCGCTCCACGGGAGCCACCCGGCGACCCACTCGGCCCCGGCCTGCCCGGACGGGACCGAAGGAAGCCGGCGATCAGGGGCACTGGAGAGGGGGACAAAGACAGAGGCCCGGAGAGGGGGACCGGAGACGGGGACAGAGGACCGGCGAGGGAGGCCGGAGACGGGGACTGGGGCCCGACAGCGGAGGCCGGGCACGGGGACAGAGGACCGGCGAGGGAGGCCGGAGACGGGGACTGGGGCCCGACAGCGGAGGCCGGGCACGGGGACAGAGGACCGGCGAGGGAGGCCGGAGACAGGGACCCGGTGAGGGGGCTGGACGGCACCTGAAGACACTGGGCACGACAGGAGGGGCCCCACCCCCTGATGGTGCCGGAGGACCAGGCGACGTGGGGCTCATGCAGCGCGAGCCAAGGCCTGCCCAGGACCACAGGGACAAGAGGAGAGCTGGTGATGAAAAACTGGAGTCTCTCAACGTGGTTACCAGCAATGGTGAGAAGGACTGGACAGGTGCGTTGAGTGACGTCAGCCAGGCGGCGATGATCCAGCGCGAAGACCTCCAAGGGCCTCTCGAGGTCCTCCAGTGGAATGTTGGCCCGGGTGGCAAACCCAACGTCCATGAAACTCCCATCATCACCAGAGTCAATGAGTGCACCCACCGTCGCCCGCTGGTCCGCCCAGGCTAGGGTGACGTCCGCCAGACGGTTAGGTGGTGCACGGGTGGGGGAACAGGAAAAACGGCTCACCAGGATCTCCCGGGGTCCCGGCGAGCCTGATCTTCTTGGCCGGGTAGGGCAATTGGAGACACGGTGTCCATCCCGGCTGCAGTAGAGGCAAAGGCCGGACCTGAGCCTGGACTCCCGTTCGGCCGGGCTAAGGCGGTTGCGTCCCAGCTGCATGGGTTCCTCCTCGGTCACGGCTCGGCAGGGAAAAAACCCACCAGTCACGGAGGGGGCAGGACGGTCAGCACTATAGAGACGGCCGCCGGGAAAGGGAGCCCCTGAGCGGAGGTCGATGGCACAGTCGTAAGGCCGGTGAGGCGGAAAGACCTGAGCCCTGGACTTACTGAATACCTCCTCGAGGTTGTGGTGCTCGGGGGGTACGTCTGGGGGTCCCAGTCGTGCTTGCTCACGCCTTCTCTCCCGGAGGTGTCCGTCGATGCGGATAGCGAGGCTGATCAGGCCCTCGAGAGAATCGGGCTCCTCTTGGGTCGCGAGCTGGTCCCTTACTGCGTCGTTGAGCCCCCTCAGGAAGGTGAGACGAAGCGCTTGATCGTTCCAACCGCTCTCCGTTGCGGCCAGTCTGAACTCCAGCGCGTAGTCTCTGACACTGTCCTGCCGGAAGGTGCCCAACCGAGCTCCTGGGTCCTGGCCACGGGCTGGGTGGTGAAAAACCCTGCGGAGCTCAGCCACGAAGTCTGGGTAGGAAAAACAGAAATCAGCCCCCATTGCCCAGGAGGCAGTAACCCACTGTGCTGCTTGGCCCGTGAGCAGGTTAGTCATGTAGGCTACTCGGGATCCCTCTGACGAAAAACGGCTGGGTTGATGAAGGAAGACCAACTCACATTGCATGATGAATGTGGCACAATCCTCGAAGTTACCATTGAACAGACGTGGTTCGGAGAGACGGGGCTCCCGAGGTGCGAGGTCTGCCGCGGGTGGTGAGCTGGCCGAGACTCCTGGGACAGGTGGGGTCAAAAGCAGAGTGCTTAATGATGTACGGAGAGCCTGAAGCTGGTGCAGAGCAACAGCCTGCTGATACTCCTGAGTGCCAATGGCATCCAGAATAAGCTGGACCTCGGCCCGGAGGTCCTGTAAAGCGGCCGCAACCGCACCCAACTGTTGGGTGTGGTCGTTGACCAACTCGATCTGGACCGCCAACGCTGCCCTAACCCTCTCTGTGTCGGCTGAGGTCGTCATGGCCGGGTCGTAATGTTAGGGTTTGTAACCGACCTCAAACGCAACGGCACAGAGAGAGTTGTTCAGAGTTAGCCAAAGCAAGGGCGTATTTATTTCCAGAGTTACAAGATGGAATGAAGTTGAGCAACCGAACAAACAGGGAATCTGGCATGTGAAGATTGTTGCGGCTCTGCAGATACTCCCAGTAGGTGGTGGTGAGGAATTGGCTTGTGACGTCTGAAGCGGCTCTGCAGATCCTCCCAGCTTTCACTCCCGGTGGAAACGGAGAGAGAGAGAAATCAGAGTTAGCCCAGCGCACAACAGAAGCAGAGAGGTGACTGATCCAGTATATATCCAAGTGACTTGATCTTCGGTGTACCACACACAAGTTAGCAGAGTCCAGAGAAAAAACAATACGGTAATCCAAAGTGTAAATCCAACACAAAAATAGGTGAGAACAGTACAAAACAAAAACGGGATCTCTTCGGTGTTTCACAAACACACAAAAAACTGATGATCCAAAAAGACTGTTTCCAAAAACTCACCAGAGCGCAACGCGTAAAGCGGGCAGATAACGAGGCGTAGCTCCGAACGGGGAACCAGGTTCTCCACAGCAGTTCTCCACAAAAGATCCTGGAGAGCAAAACAACAGCAACAGCGACGGGGAAAGCAGGTATATGCAGGTGTAATTCAGAACAGTAGTACACAAAACGACCCGGCATCGAATGACAGAAGGTCAGAGTATATGAAGCCTCTGGGGCGCTGATTAGAACACACATCAGGTGCGTGATGGCAATTGATACTTGACTTAGAAGTGTGCGTTCGGCAACGGACCAATCATCACAGAATCCTCACAGTACCTTAAAGGAACGGAGCGTGTGGCCGGGAACGGACCAATCATCACAGTACTTTAGGAAGCCTGTGGTGGGGAAAAAACCAATCCTCACACATCAGAGCTGTTCATTGGTCTTTTATTGACCCCCTCCTACAGATTGATGATGTTGTATTTTACATTCAGTTTTATTTTTTACATCCATATGTACAAAATATCTTTACCGATTTCAGCCCCAAGAAATGTATTCCCAAAACACAGATATAAAAATCAGTTTAATTCAGCCTATGAGGAAATTCCCTATTTTGAACATCAACATAGAATGGATAGCAGAAAAAAATGCTTCAGTATGTTAATATAATAATGCCAAAATAAAAATATGACATGAGCATACATGGCTATTCAGATATATACATATTCACAAAACGCCAGTCCAGCAGATAATTGAAACTTCACAATCAGATAGAAATAACATGTTTTGTCATTTGAGGCAGAACATTTTACTCAGGCTGTGATGGAGGGAAGGACATGGGAAGTGGGTGAGAATATTGTTGCTTGAAAACCTTTTTTTTTGCAGTTAAAAGTGAGTTTTCTAGATATCAGATGTAATGATTCATGTTACTGCAAATTTAGCAAGGTCTGAAAAGATATAGCACACAATGAACTATCAAAGTACAAGAACATGGTAACTAATTAACAAAAAGTTAGCTTTGAATTACGAATTAGGGTAATTTGTTTTTCGTTTTTTTTAAATGGTGGCTGTGGGGTAAAATTATAGCCAAAAGCCTCTGGGTAAGTTGAACCAGTGGTAGGATACAGAGAAGAATCTTCTAGAGAATCTACAAATATATTTTAAACAGAAGGATTAGTGGCCGCATTAAACAGCTGACTGACCGATTCCATGATCTTACGCCTAAGAATGTGATTGATTGATTGATTGAACATTTTAATTAAAAGATTGAATGGGTACAGTATACAGTACAACTCAATACACACAATTGTTAAGGGGATGCAGACCAGAGAAAGACATTCATCTTGTTTAAATCAGGGTCGTCCAAATTGTGTCGTCCAATTGTATTTGTGGAACAGATTCTTTTTCCTATTATGTCCAAAGTTTGACTTGTCGAAAATGTCAAGCGGTCAGTTTACCCCGTGTGGCTTGTCCCTTCGGCTTGGAGCAAATAGATGTACTTGTCTCACTTCTGTCTCATTTTCTCCTTTGCAGAGAGATCATTTGATGATGTAAATATTGGCTCATCTCACCCCACGCTCCTATGTAAGTATTTGAACCATATTCTCTACGTAGGCCAGTCCAAGTGTACATTTCTTTTTTTATCAGGGTTAATTATAGGGGCCTATGTAGCATTGTTATTAAGCCTACATGAGTGGTTAGCGCTCAGCGTCAGTACTCAGTAAGCATGTGTAATTATGCTATGCTGATGTGTTCACTCGCAGGCCAAAACCAGTACAGTAAACAGTCTCCCAGTGTCCGTCTGGATGCTCCCAACTTTCTCTGTAAAAACATCTCCTCGTTTGGAGAAGGAATGTCGGTCTCCGCGGTCCCTTTGAGTCCCTGGAAATGTCCACAGTTTCTCCCAAATCCTCTTAAGAGTTCCTCTCCTCCTCAGAGCAGCAGAACACTGAAGTCAGTCAAGTGTACCTGCTCACCGAACCCGAGTTCAGGGATGCCAGAGTTACAGCTGCATCTATAGGTTTTCTATGTCCACCAGAAGTACTCGGTTCTGATTGGCTGTTTGTGATGTCACTGTGGAGTTTACTTCCTGGTTGTGGTGCTGCTGCTGCTGTTGTTGCTGCGCTGGTAGAACAACACATAGGCCTGACTTGTCTGGAGCTGGTTCTCTGAGACTGGATTCACACTGTGGGGGGGGGGGGGGGGAGGGAGAGAGAGAGAGATAGATAGGGAGGGGAGAGAGGGAAGATAGAGAGAGCAGAGGAGAGAGAGAGAGACAGAGGAGGGGAGAGAGGGAAGATAGAGAGAGAGAGAGAGAGAGAGAGAGAGAGAGAGAGAGAGAGAGAGAGAGAGGTGGAGAGGAGAGAGGGAAGGGGAGAGAGGGAGAGAGAGAGAAGAGGGGAGAGAGAAGAGGGAGAGAAGGAGGAGAGAGAGAATGGGAGAGAGGGAGAGAAGAGAGGGGAGGGGAGAGAGAGGGAGAGAGAGAGAAGAGGGGAGAGAGAAGGTAAAACCACTGTAAACGTCTGATGGAAGTTCTAGATGAGGACGTTCACGTTCTGGATAAAGCCGTTGCCACAGACCAGCTTAGACATAACATTTAGAAAACCACCGACATACGGAACAGCTTATTATGCAAAAGAAAACATCCCGACATGGACGACAATTGAGTTCACCCTCATTTTCAATGTCGTCGAGACTTTACAGACATTTCAACAATGCACACATTTCTACAATATAACAATAATAAATATTAATAATGATATATATAGTACTCTTCACGCAGTCCAGAGTGCTCCACAGCAATAAGTATAAAATGAACATACGCATAAAATCAACACACAATTGACAGAATAAAAAACAATGCATAAATTGCAGACATAAGAATAGGTATAAAAGACAATCAAAGTAGTGCAATGTAAACATGCAGACTTAAGAATAGGCATACAATAAGTACAATGCCGCTCGAAGGCATGTGAACCCCCCCCGGAACAGCCAGTCCCCCAAACACCCTACACATCAATCCCTACCACATCCCCATCGAATAAAAACTTAACCACACCCTCTACGGAGTATCGCACACAGGGGAGCAAGAGAGACCGGGGGAGCATCTCACCTCGTGTCGTTGTAGTGACACCAGCCACTGCTCTCCAGGCAGCATGCGGTGTAGTGGCCCATGTTCACGGTGCCAGAGTGGTTGCAAATGGCGTACAGATCGTACAGGACGGGGCCTGTGAGGAGACAGACACATTTACTTAACACCTGGACACAAACTGACACGCGTGGTCACACACACACATACTGACAAGCACACACACAAACTGACACACACACACAGACTGACAAGCACACACACAAACTGACACGCGTGGTCACACACACACATACTGACAAGCACACACACAAACTGACACACACACACATACTGACAAGCACACACACATACTGACAAGCACACACGCACATACTGACAAGCACACATACATACTGACAAGCACACACACACACACACACACACACACACACACACACACACACACACTGACAAGCACACACACACATACTGACAAGCACACACACATACTGACAAGCACACACACATTCTGACAAGCACACATACATACTACTGACAAGCACACACACACACACACACACACACACACACACACACACACACACACACACACACACACACACACACACACACACAACCATGAGACAATGAGACAGCAATGACACTTGTAATGGACACAAACCCACACATATACTGACACGCACACATACAAACTGACAAGCACACACACATACTGACAAGCACACACACGTACTGACAAGCACACACACATACTGACAAGCACAGATTCATACTGACAAGCACACACACATACTGACAAGCACAGATTCATACTGACAAGCACACACACATACTGACAAGCACACATACAGTACATACTGACAAGCCCACATACATAAGCACACATACATACAGTGATGGAAAGTACTGTACTTAAGTACAATTCCGAGCTACTTGTACTCATTTTGGGGAACTTTATACTTTTACTCCACTACAAGGCAAAACTGCAGTCAGTCAGTAATCCTGCTCATTATACCTGGCATTGGTTTCCCACATAATAATAAAACAAGACTGGTATTTGGCAGTGGTGGAAAGTAACCAAGTACTTAAGTTTAACAATTTATTTTACCTTACATAAGTATTTTCATTTTAGGGAACTTTATACTTTCACTCCACTACATTTTAAAGGAAATATTGTACTTTTTGACTCCACTATATGTATCTGAACCCATCAGTTACTAGTTCAGTTGAAGATAATGATTTTGCATAGAAAACATGGCAAAAATATATGAAGATTACTGTAAATCCTCTAATAGTAACCCCGGCTTGTATTTGTTTCAACTGTAGCGGATACCAGGCTTGTATTGAAACCAAGTACTGTATGAAATACGGTAGTAAACAGTGCAATTACAGGTGGTCAAAAAAAGTTAAATAAAGTAAAATAGTGCAATCACAATACTGGTATAATAATAATAACTTCGTTTTATACAATTCTGAGGTAGGCTTACTCTCTTGGTAAACATTAACACCATACCATTATATGGTATTTACTGCACAGCCAGGCCAGCATATAACAACAATAACAAAATATATTGCCTATGGTAAATCCGTTGAGGGAAATACCGTAATTCCTCTAATATACATGAAACCCGGCTTGTATTAGGAGGCCGGCTTATAATTGCTTAGCTCAACAGCGCACCTGGTCATTAATAGAGACCCGGTTTTTAATTGAATACCGGTTACTATTAGAGGAATTACGGTATATACTTTCACATTTGAAGCCTGTCAACTTCAAGAGGACGTAATCAGAGCAGCATAACTGGACCACATACCACTTTAACATAACTTTTAGAGGTCAATGAATCGAGGATTGAACACTCCCAAGCAACGGAATACACAAACACCATTTAGAATGCGTACTTTAACTTTAGATACTCAAGTACATTCAATAGCAAACACTTCTCTACTTTTACTTGAGTATAATTTGAATGGAGGACTTTTACTTTTACCAGAGTACAGAGTAAAGGAACTGTGTACTTCTTCCACCACTGACACACGCACACACACAGAGTGTGAGGGATGAGAGACGTACAGAATAAAGAAGTGCGGGTAGAAAACGGAGAGTTAATAGTGTTACCGCAGTCCACAGGTCCGTAGCGTCCCAAGTCCAGGTTGTTGAGAGGGAAGGACACACACGCCGTGCTTTTACTGATGGACCACCTCGACATGGAGAACCGGTTCAGATCTGATTCAGACCCGTTAAGGATTCATCGCCAATCGTCGTCTTTGTCAGTGAGATAATCGCAGTCAATGTGGATACAAGGCGAATGCTGCTGCTGATGCTGATGAAATAGGAAAACAATCGTTGCCAAGGATACGGATGACGATGACACGAGGGAACCTCTGGATGGAGAGCCTCTTGGTGCTCTCTGTTCGCCGCCTACATCTCTCACACATCTGAAAACACACACACACACACACACACACACACACACACACACACACACACACACACACACACACACACACACACACACACACAACCATGAGACAATGAGACAATGAGAATGAGCAATGACACTTGTAATGCAGAGAGAAATAGAGAAAGAGAGACACTGACAGAAAGAGTGAGAATATTGCAACACACAAACTCACACGAAAACACACACACACACCCCATGTTTATATCTATGAACCAAACCTCTGTATCCGATAAAGAAATAAAACAATTGAAAAGAAAACTCACACCCATGACTTCTGCCACACACATAACAAAATAAACTACACTTGAAAGGGTGAAACAGAATGACACCTAGATGGATCCTAAGTTAAAGGTGCTGTAAGTGGTATTTTTTTGTAAAAAGATGTGTTAAATAGCTCTACATTCCAATAGCCATCACTGATACAGTGGTCAGAGTGTGTGGGGCCATGGGTCTCCCAGTACAGTCCCTCCGCTCTGCAGTAAACACACTTTACCAATACCACACTTTATCCAATCAGGAGAGAGAACTCTACACTGCAAAAAATATCTGACAAAAATAAGAAATAAAAACTAGTTTTAAGTAAATGTGTCATTGAAACAAGTCAATAATTTAGCTTGGCAATTTCTTGAAATAAGTAAACATTTGAGAATGTTTGGATATTTACCGGGGCCAGTTTCGAATTGCAGCCTCCCGTAGGTGCTCTTTGAGAGCGGTTTTGAAGGAGGGTAGGGATTCACATTATTTTACGGCTGTGGGTAGGGCGTTCCACATTGTTGCGGCATAATTGCGAAACGTGTTCAGTCCCTTGTTTGAGCCGAATCTGGGTTGAACATGATTTGTGGAACTCCCTCTGGTGTTGTGGTCGTGGAATTCACTGACCTTTGGGAAGTATTTCGACATGTACATGGGTATCTTAGTGGTGTAGTGTATCTTGTAGACCAGGCCCATTGCAAGTTGCTGTACTCTGTCGTCTACTCTAAGCCATCCTAAGTTGTCAAAATTGCAGGGGTGTAAAGTACTTGAGTAATTGTACTTCGTTACAATACTTAAGTACTGTTTTGGGGGATTTGTACTTTACTCAAGTATTATTAGGTTTGTATACTTTGTACTTTTACTCCATTACATTTCAGAGAAAAAAAACATACTTTGTACTCCTTACATTTAAAATGCAGACCTCCAAAGTACAAAGTACAAATATCAGAGGTCCAACCATTTTAATTAGTATATTTTAATTGTTTATCTGGCCGAACTAACGTTAACGTTATTAATCCTGCGACCGCAGGTAAACAGCCAATCAAATCCCCATCAATGGAAAATGAACCCGCCCATACCCATGCTGATTGGTCCTTGTGCAACACTAGAAAGCAGGGATCTTTGATTAAACACCTGCTATCAAAAGAATAGACAGTCAGATCCACATTATGCTGTGGTTAATATTGTGATATTATTCAGGGTACTCCAGTATTATGTCTTTAATATTGTGATATTATTCAGGGTACTCCAGTATTCTGTCTTTAATATTGTGATATTATTCAGGGTACTCCAGTATTCAGCCTTTAATATTGTGATATTATTCAGGATAATCCAGTATGCTGTGGTTAATATTGTGATATTATTCAGGATACACCATTCTGTTTTTAATATTGTGATATTATTCATGCTGTGATGTGAATGCCGTCCATGTTAGTTTAACTTCAATGGAGAAGTGCATTAAATAATTTTAATGCAAAAAAAGTGTCCTCTGTTCTTTCATTTCAGCATTGTCTATCGCAGAACACATTCCATTGTGGGCAGAGTGTATGCTTGGTTTCATTCCAGCCTTGCCTAAACACCAGCTGATGATTTCACTAATTGGCTCACCTCTTCAACTAACTCACCTGGTGCAATGTGTAGTTAAAATGAAAACTTGGCCCACGATGGAATGAGTTTGAGACCCGTGGTGTATCCCTTTAAAAAAAAATTACTTTTACTTTTTAGTACTTAAGTACATTTAAAAGTAGGACTTTTTGACTTTTACTCAAGTGTGTTTTTAGCCAGATACTTTGACTTTTACTTGAGTCAGATTTTGAGACGGTACCCATACTTTCACTTAAGTATAATTTCTGGGTACTTTTTACACCCCTGCAAAATTGGCAGGGGTGAGGTGGGTTTTTCGTTGGTTGACTTTTTTGATTACATTGGTTGCCATTTTGTCACAGGAAAGATTTGCCTCTAGGATGGAACCCATGTAAGTAATTTCATCTTTCCTTGTGACAATATTGTCACCCACTGTAACAGAGAAGCTGTTGGCCTTGCTGAGTTTGTTATTTGATCCAAAGAGAATGGACTCTGTTTTACCCAGGTGTAATGATAGTTTGTCAGCGAGCCAGGTGCAGATTCTGCCGAGCTGAGGGCCTTTTCAACCTGCAACTTGTCCCTGTCAGAGACCAGCAGGGCTGAGTCGTCCGCGAACAGGAACAAGTTGCAGTCACAAGCTGATGACATGTCATTTTCATAAATTAGGAACAGTAACGGTCCTAGTATGCTTCCTTGTGGAACACCACAGCTCACTGGGAGGGCAACGCCACCTCTCTGCGTTTCCACTCACCGGCGCGTTCTCCAAGTCCAGTCTTTCCTCCTGGGAGAAGAGGTCCAGGCATTCCCTCAGCGTCACCTCCCCGCCGGAGCTCCTCTTGGGGATGGGCAGAGACAGGTCGCAGAACACGTCGAACGTGGTCGAGGAGTGGGAGCACACGGAGCAGTGCAGCGAGCTACGCAGCTGACCTGAGAACAGGTCTGACGGATACAAACGGGGGCAGGGGATGAATTGAGAATCGCTCGTCATATTATATCTATTTATTACTAAAGATGTGCACTACATCCCAACCTCATTTAGCATTCTTGCATTTTGGCTTCATTTTGTACTTCATTTTGTACCTTAGTTTGTATATTGTATATTTCGTATAGTGTTTGGTCTTTATTCTTTTTACTGTATGAAGCACAATCTCAGTGTGACAAATAAAACAAAACTTGAAACGTGTATTCTGGATAAGATAATAAGATAAGATAAGATGATCCTTTATTGATCCCCTTGGGGAAATTGGGGATCAGGATAGAGAAGCGATACGAGTGTGTCCTTACCTACTATCTTGCTGTCGTCCCTCTCCAAGTGCCTCTTCCACATAGCGGAGGCCTCTTCGGAGATCCTGAGAGACAGAATATACAACGGTTGTGTGAAAAAGAGTTAACATTATCTGGCATCCTGTCTAGTAAATACAGACGGAAACACAAACTACTGTGTGTACAGTGTTTCGGACCTAAAAGGGAACCACACCCATTTTTATCCCATGTGATTCCAATAGTCTAAAGAGAGTCTAAAAACGTTAATGAACATGAACAACTCTCTCCAAAATCCAAAAACTCAAACTTGTGATATCATCCGTATAAAGTATCAAGTTTGGGCGGCTAGGTGGTGTAGTGGTCTAAGGCACTCGCCACCAGTGTGGAGACGCTAGGATTCGCGTGTTCGAATCCAGCTCTCCACATTGTTTTTCAGTTTGGCTGGTCGTCCGCAGTAATACACATTGGCCGTATTACGGGGAGGGAAAAACTGAAGGGTGGGGATCGAACGTTGTGAACAAGCGACTCCTACAAGTCGGTTGGTGCGCCTGCGCAGTAGAATCAGGAAGTGTCGGGGGCAGCGTGAGCCTCCCACGCGTTACTCCTCGAACACTGAGAGATCGAGCTGCGCAGGTGAAAAGATGCGACTGCTGTTACCTCAAGTACCGGAGGGGACTTGTGCTATGTATGACTTAGTCCTCACTGCAGCCGGCTTGTGGGAGGCAAGAAACAGCGTTCGTGACAGGGGAGGGTTGAATTGGATGATACGAAATTGGGATGGGAGAAAATATAGAAAATGGGAGAAAAAGTGGATCAAAAAAAAATAAAGTATCAAGTTTGGAGCTGCTCCATAGATAATGAATTAGGAAAGACATTATTCGATGGCCGAAAAGCAAAACCTCATTATCTGCTTTAAAAAGGTTGGGGGAAACCTCCTATCTGCAAGGCACTAATACCTGGTCGGTATTGTTAACACATCATATAGTAATATGGTCAGATAGGAGGTTTTTTCAGATAGGAGGTTTTGCTCTTCGGCCATGAGAGCAACCCAGGGAATAGGGGGACATTTCCTTTTTCAGGAATAAGAATCAAATAAAGCTCATTTGGGTATAATAAATAAAACAAACATTTTGTGGGTCCACAAAACCAGTGTCCCATTCATTGACAGTAGAGGAGCTCCTGACATTAAACTTACACAGGTTTGAGTCTTATTCCTCTGGTTTCTGGCTTCATGAGAGAGTAGCTCATGTTCACAAACATTTAGAATTTTATTGACTTTAATTCAAGTTTCAAGTTTTGTTTTATTTGTCACATAGCTATAAGGTACATGTTATTGTGAAACGCTTGGTTCTGTATGAGCCTCCTGAGATTTTGCTTCATACAGTAAATAAATTGTAAATGGCTGCAACATATTTTAATCCAAATCGCTTTACAATTTGTTCCTCACATTTTACCCATTCACTCATTCACACACTGACGGCGGAGGCAACCGTGCAAGGTGCCAACCTGCTCATTGCGAGCAATTAGGGGTTACGTGTCTTGCTCAAAGACACTTTGACACACTGCCCGGGAGGAGCGGGAAAAGAAACCGGGAACCTCCGGATAACCAGATGACTGCTCTACCTACAGAGCCCCTGTTGGCCGAACGTTTGATGCAATGTGAGGTACTAATGTGAAAAATCTTCACTCTCCAAAGATGCCACTTCAAGAAGCAGAGTAGTCAAAACAACAGGTAGAAATACACTCTCAGGATTCTAAATTCACGATTACCTTTTTCACCACCATCGTTTTCATGTTTTGAGATGATTAGTCGTTCACTTAGAGAGAGAGAGCGGCTTCTTTTTTTCTTCTATTTATTTTTTGGGCTTTCTGTATTTTTAAACCATCCCAATTTAGTTGTTATGCCAATTCCCTTCCTGGTCGTTGCGGTTGCGCGCATTGCCCCACTGTCGGCCTGGGGAGGGTGTAGAACTACCACATGCCTCCTCCGATACATGTGGAGTCGCCAGCCGCTTCTTTTCACCTAACAGCGAGGAGTTTCACTGGGGGAACATAACGCGTGCAGAGGTTCACGTTATTTCCTCCAGATCCCCTCCCTGCTGAACAGGCGCCCCGACCGACCAGTAGGAGTCGCAGTTTACGACCAGGACCCATACCTCACTGGCTTGCCACCTGCTAACCCGCCAATTGCGTTAGTAGGGACGACTGACCAAGCCGGAGGTACCGCTGACAGCTGGATTCGATCCCAGAGTCTCTGTGGTGGTAGGCGAGTGCTTAGTCCACTGCGCTACCCAGCTGCCCTTCGTGTTCATGTTTTGAGATAATTAGTCGTTCACTTAGAGAGAGAGGCTTCTTTAATGACTGTCACCTACCTAAATTTGGCATGCTTTTGTTCGGGCTCCAGCGCTGTCCGTCGCACGTACGGTCTGCGGTTGATCTCGGTGTGCAGCCTGTCCAACAGGAACCTCAGAAACTCCTGGGCGTCTTGCTGACTGGGAAGCAACAAAGTGAAAGACGACAAGGGACTGAATTATTATTATTATTTTTTATTATTATCTTTTTCCCCCTCCTTTTTTTTCGATTTTTCTCCCATCCCACTGTTAGTTGTTATGCCGATTCCCAACCCCCTTCCTGGTTGTTGCGCACCCCCCCTACTGTTGGTCCGGGAGGCCGGAGACTGTCACATGCTTTCCTCCGACACATGTGCAGCCAGCCGGCAGCCAGCCTGGCAGTGCAGATTCTCACCAGGAGAGTGTAACGTGTGGAAGGTCACACTACCTTTCTCCAGATCCTACCCTCGCTGTGCAGGCGCCCCGACCGAACTGTAGGGGTCGCTGTCCACAACGCCCAGGACCCACCCACGGCTTCCCTCCCCCTAACTCAGCCAAACGAGTTAGTATAGCGATCAGCCCAAGCCAAGGCAATGCTGACTCTCCGGGAGTCGAAGGGACTGAATTGTTGATGTCGCTGCAACACAGGATACTATAAACTAGAGATTACATTTTTCCAACCCAGGACCCAGCAGCGCTGTCAGGAGGGCTCACCTGTAGCCACTGAAGTAAGGCACTGCTTCTTTAAAGCTAGTGTAGAACTGGCGTGGATTTACCACTGTGTCTCCTCCATTCACATCCCAAAGACCTGCCAGCACCTGAGAGAATGCTGACACAGAGAAAACAAGAGAGAGAGAGGGGGGGGGGGGGGCAAAGGTTAGACTATTAGCCATTAGGGTTGAAGGAGAAAAGAAAACTGGAAAGAAGGGAGAAGAGAAGAGGAGAGGAGAGAATAGAAGAGGAGAGGATATAAGAGGAGAGGAGAGAAGAGGAGAGGAGGGGGAGAAAAGGAGAGGAGGGGGAGAAGAAGAGAGGAGAGGATAGGAGAGAAGAAGAGATGATATAAGAGAAGACAAGAGCGGAGCAGAGAAGAAGAGAGGAGAGATGGGAAGAGAAGAAGAGAGGAGAGCAGAGGAGAGAAGAAGAGAGGATAGAAGAGGAGAGAAGACAGGAGAGGAGAGCAGAGAAGAAGAGAGGAGAGATGAGAAGAGAAGAAGAGAGGAGAGAAGAAGAGAGGAGAGGAGAGAAGAAGAGAGCAGATAAGAAGAGAGGATAGAAGAGGAGAGCAGAGAAGAAGAGAGGAGAGGAGAAGAGAGGATAGAAGAAGAGAGCAGAGGAGAGAAGAAGAGAGGAGAGGAGAGAAGAGGATGGTGAATACCTTCCATTAGCTTAGGCTCCTCTTTGGAGCACTTCTCCTGCCTGTAGCACTTGAGGAGGCAGTAGTCCCGCAGGCCTTGTGTGTGAGATAAACACTGAACCACCGCATTGAGGAAACACTGGTGAAGACACAAGGGAAGGGGATTGAGTAAGAATGACATCTGTGGTGTGACTCAACTCCCAAGTCCAACAGTTCCTGGCTACTAGCTTAGAGAACCCCCTGCATCACACAACTGGAGCACACTTACTGTGTTTCCTACGTTCCTAAGGCCCACTCTTCCACTTCCGAGTTTGAGTTGTTCTTTCTGTAAGGAATATAATACAGGGAAGCTACTGAGCAGAATTCCAAAACCACACATTATAAAATTCCGATCAATTGCTATAGTCTCTGCTGTTTGTGCGTTCACGTTGTGTGCCCTACACTGTTTGGACACTTTGCATGTGTCAGAGTATTTGATTCCTGCCTGTACAATGTATTTCAGTCTGACTGTCCTGATCCCAACATGTTAGTCCCTCTTCCTCTTCCTCTCGCTCTGCGCGTGTGTGTGTGTGTGTGTGTGTGTGTGTGTGTGTGTGTGTGTGTGTGTGTGTGTGTGTGTGTGTGTGTATGTGTATGTGTATGTGTGTGTGTGTGTGTGTGTGTGTGTGTGTGTGTGTGTGTGTGTGTGTGTGTGTGTGTGCGTGCGTGTGTGTGTGTGATCAGTGTCTATAGGACAGATTTAGCCTACTTATCTCATTAGCTCAAACACTTATCCTGTTACGAGCAGGCAGGGACATCTAACGGGTGCTTAAACACGTGTGTCGATGTACACTATGTATCTACACCTTGTCACTTTCTTCCCACACAGACACAGAAGCTCTTAAGGAAGCATAAAAAATGACAAAGATTATAAGAGGATGGATCACAGCCCCACATCTTCTCAAGACAACACTACTTCTTACACACACACACACACACACACACACACACACACACACACACACACACACACACACACACACGCATGCATGCATACACAAACACACATACACACACACATGGATGCATACGTCTATACACAAACACACACATACACACACACACATACACGCACACACACACACACACGCACCTCATCAGCAACCAGCAGCAGGCCCATGAGGGAGGTGTAGAGGACCGACTGGGAGATGTCGGCGGTCTCTCTCTGGAGGCCGTTCTGGGAGACCAGGGTGCGGCACAAGGCCTGACAGGAGCCTTCCATGTTCCCCCCCGTGGCTCCAGGCATGACGCTGCTTCAGCCAGAGGACCCGGACCCTGTATGGGGGGCCTGCCCAGAGATACTGCAGCCCGGGCAGCTGGGGAGCCCCGGCACTGTGGGTCGGTATCGCTCTACCTCAGCACTGTGGGTCGTATCGCTCTACCTCAGCGCTGTGGGTCGGTATCGCTCTACCTCAGCGCTGTGGGTCGTATCGCTCTACCTCAGCGCTGTGGGTCGTATCGCTCTACCTCAGCGCTGTGGGTCGTATCGCTCTACCTCAGCGCTGTGGGTCGTATCGCTCTACCTCAGCGCTGTGGGTCGTATCGCTCTACCTCAGCGCTGTGGGTCGTATCGCTCTACCTCAGCGCTGTGGGTCGGTATCGCTCTACCTCAGCGCTGTGGGTCGTATCGCTCTACCTCAGCGCTGTGGGTCGTATCGCTCTACCTCAGCGCTGTGGGTCGTATCGCTCTACCTCAGCTCTGTGACATACAGGTGAAGGATGAGACGTACACGGCAGCGGTGGCTCATGTGATTATGGCCTGAAATAGAGAGTCCCTTTTCAATTAACCTCGCAGCTATAGCTATTATACCAATAGCGATTGTTATTTTAGTTGTGTTGTTGATGTTATTGTTGTTGTTGTTGTATGTGTTTGTTTACATGTTTCGTAAACAATTATATTTTTATAGAAAACGACATGTGATGGTTTCATCCACCAGTACTATATATGGTTACAGTACTACATGTCCAGAACTAAAAGTGCTTACGTTCATCTCTTGGCACCAGTGGGAATTAAACCCCTAACCTTAGCAGTAATGCCAGCCTGAGCTGATCAGCAGTGTACTGTACCGAGACGGGCAGGGAGAAGGCAAGGCACTACTGAAACACAGCTTAATCTCCTCTGTGAATGAACGTCTTTATACAGTAAATCCCCTACTGTCCATAGATCAGGTTGATCCGCCCTGGCTGTCTCCGTTCTCTGGCGCTTACAAAGTGGAAACGAATTATCCAGACACCGACCTGACCAATATTAACACTTTCACTTTTCAGGCACACTCAGGAAACAAAAGGCTATTCCAGAAACCTCACACAAAGCTCTTAGAATAACCTGCCGGCTACCCTTGACATGACCCGTGTCCTGGAAAGGTGGCGATTACATAACCTCACAACAGGACACCAATTACAGCCTCCTGATACATGCAAGTAATATACTTATGATAGCCGTTATCTATGCAC
>NC_140181.1:80034584-80037084 GCF_963971535.1 Notolepis coatsorum
CAGACAGGCAGATAAGCAGACAGACAGACAGACAGACAGACAGACAGACAGACAGGCAGATAAGCAGACAGACAGACACATCAACGATTAGGAGAGAGTTTAAGTTTTAAATTCCAAAAATAAGAAATCCACCATTTACCCTGACTGCTGACTGTGAATGAATGTACAAATCACTATCCGAGCATACTGGCTATCACAAGACCTTTAGCGATAAAATAGTTAACATTTTAGAAGAGGCAAGGCTCTGTATCTTGGAAATGCTTATCAATGAACTTAACATAACACAACATAACATAACATAACATGACCTGACAGTTTTATAGAAACTGAATAAATAGGTCACCGGAATGAAACCATTCCTTTTAATCCTGTCTAAGTAGAAATGGAAAAATTACTTTGACATCACAACTCAAAAGTCCCCTTGAGCAGGGAGGAGGAGGAGGGAGTGAGGAGGAGGAGGAGGAGGAGAGGAGTGGAGGAGGAGCAGGGAGGAGGAGGAGGAGGAAGAGGAGGAGTGGAGGAGGAGCAGGGAGGAGTGGAGGAGGAGCAGGAGGAGGAGGAGGAGGAGGAGTGGAGGGGGAGGGGAGGAGGAGGAGTGGAGGAGGAGTGGAGGAGGAGCAGGGAGGAGGAGGAGGAAGAGGAGAGTGGAGGAGGAGCAGGGAGGAGGAGGAGCAGGAGGAGGAGGAGGAGAGGAGGAGTGGAGGGAGGGGGAGGAGGAGGAGTGGGGAGGAGGAGGAGCAGGGAGGAGGAGGAGGGAGGAGGAGCAGGGAGGAGGAGGAGGAGGAGGAGTGGAGGAGGAGGGAGGAGGAGGAGTGAGGAGGAGGAGGAGGAGGAGGAATGGAGGAGGAGGAGTGAAGGAGGAGGAGGAGGGAGGAGGAGGAGTGGAGGAGGAGGAGGGGGAGGAGGAGTGGAGGAGGAGGAGGAGGAGGAGGAGCAGGGAGGAGTGAGGGAGGAGGAGGGAGCAGGGAGGAAGAGAGGAGGAGGAGTGAGGAGGAGGAGCAGGGAGGAGGAGGATAAGTGGAGGAGGAGGAGGAGGTGGTGAGTGAAGGAGGAGTGAGGGAGGAGGAGGAGGGAGGAGGAGGAGTGAAGGAGGAGTGAGGGAGGGAGGAGCAGGGAGGAAGAGGAGTGAAGGAGGAGTGAGGGAGGAGGAGCAGGGAGGAGGAGGAGGAGGAGGAGGAGGAGGAGAAGGAGGGAGGAGGAGGAGTGGAGGAGGTGGGGGAGGAGCAGGGAGGTGGATGAGTGGAGGAGGAGGAGTGGAGGAGGAGGAGGAGTGAAGGAGGAGGAGGAGTGGAGGAGAAGCAGGGAGGAGGAGGAGCAGGGGAGGAGGAGGAGGAGGAGGAGTGGAGGGGAGGGGGAGGAGGAGGAGTGGAGGAGGAGGAGGAGCAGGGAGGAGGAGGAGGGAGGAGGAGCAGGGAGGAGGAGGAGGAGGAGGAGTGGAGGAGGAGGGGAGGAGGAGAGGAGGAGGAGGAGGAGGAGGAGGAATGGAGGAGGAGGAGTGAAGGAGGAGGAGGAGGGAGGAGGAGGAGTGGAGGAGGAGGGGGAGGAGGAGTGGAGGAGGAGGGAGGGAGGAGGAGGAGCAGGGAGGAGTGAGGGAGGAGGAGGAGCAGGGAGGAAGAGGTGAAGGAGGAGTGAGGGAGGAGCAGGGAGGAGGAGGATAAGTGGAGGAGGAGGAGGAGGAGGTGGAGTGAAGGAGGAGTGAGGGAGGAGGAGGAGTGAGGGAGGAGGAGGAGTGAAGGAGGAGTGAGGGAGGAGGAGCAGGGAGGAAGAGGAGTGAAGGAGGAGTGAGGAGGAGGCAGGAGGAGGAGGAGGAGGGAGGAGGAGGAGGAAGGAGGAGGAGGAGGAGGAGGAGGGTGGGGGAGGAGCAGGGAGGTGGATGAGTGAGGAGGAGGGTGGAGGAGGAGGAGGAGTGATGGAGGAGGAGGAGTGGAGGAGAAGCAGGGAGGAGGAGCAGGAGTGAAGGAGGAGGAGCAGGGAGGTGCTAGGTACCTGTCCCTTGCTGTTCTTCAGCTCCCCGTGCAGTAGAGGAAGCGGGAGAGCTTGATCTCCTGCAGCCTCTGGGTGTCCTCTGCGTAGTTCAGCCCCGCCGGTAGAACTGACACTCGGCCTCCCCGTCTTACTGTTCACCTCCGACACGATGCTCTGGATCAACTCCAACTGAATGGAACCACACAATGTACAGTGTGAGAGTGTGTGTGTGTGTGTCTCTAGGTGTGTGTTTGTCTGTGTGTGTGTGTGTGTGTGTGTGTGTGTGTCTCAATGTGTGTATGTGTGTGTGTCTCTAGGTGTGTGTTTGTCTGTGTGTGTGCGTGTGTTTGTCTCTGTGTGTGGTGTGTCTCTATGTGTGTGTGTGTTGTCTCTATGTGTGTGTGTGTGTGTGTGTGTGTGTGTCTCTATGTCTGTGTGTGTGTGTGTGTGTCTCTATATGTGTGTTTGTCTCTATGTGTGTGTGTGTGTGTCTATGTGTGAGTGTTTGTCTCTATGTGTGTATGTGTGTGTCTCT